>NC_079392.1:26711003-26763503 GCF_029220125.1 Pseudoliparis swirei | reverse complement strand
TGGAGGTCATGTGATGGTCTGGGGCTGCTTTGGTGCTGGGAAAGTGGGAGATTTGTACCAGGTCAAAGGGATTTTAAATAAGGAAGGCTATCACTCCATTTTGCAACGCCATGCCATACCCTGTGGGCAGCGCTTGATTGGAGCCAATTTCCTCCTCCAACAGGACAATGACCCAAAGCACACCTCCACATTGTGAAGAACTATTGAGGGAAGAAGCAGGCAGCTTGCTGTCTGTAATGGAGTGGCCAGTCACCAGATCTCAACCCCATTGAGCTGTTGTGGGAGCAGCTTGACCGTATGGTCCTCAAGAAGTGCCCATCAAGCCAATCCAACTTGTGGAGGTGCTTCAGGAAGCGTGGGGTGACATTTCAACAGATTACCTCAACAAATTAACAGCTAGAATGCCAAAGGTCTGCAATGCTGTCATTGCTGCAAAAGGAGCATTCTTTGACGAAAGCAAAGTTTGAAGAAAAAAATTAATACTTCAAATACAAATTATTATTTCTAACCTTGTCAATGTCTTGACTATATTTTCTATACATTTTGCAAGTCATTTGATAAATAAAAGTGAGTTTTCATGGAAAACACGAAATTGTCTGGGTGATCCCAAACTTTTTAACGGTAGTGTATATTTTTTATATTTATAGATATATATTATTTTTTATTTTTAAATATATATTTTTATATTTATAGATATATATTTCTTATATTTATTTATATATATTCAAATATATATTTTTTTATATATAAATATTGATATATATATATTCATATTTTTTTAACACATTTTTATCTATATATAAATATTTATGTGTAAATATATATATATTATATATTTGTTTTTATATTATATATATATTTTTAGCTCCTATATTTTTATATATATGTATATTTGTTTTTTATATAGTTTTTTTCTATATATAATATATATATATTATTTATTTATATATTTCCATTTTTTATATATATATACATTTATATATATTATTTCCCTCTAAAGACAGCAACGCGTAGAAAAACTTAAAAACCAGAAGTAAACTTTCTATCGTGATCATTTCCTCTTGGGGGGAGGGGGGGGGGACCCCCCTCATAAAGCCCACTTCCTGTCTGTGTACATGTGGAGTTCCTGAATGAGCAGGAATGTGAACACAAAAGGTTGACGCTCCGCTCCACTTCACGAGAATGTTTCTGTGCAGATGATTTGTGTCGCCTGCAGGCAGCCTAATTACCTCAGCTCACCCGGAATGCGCACACACTCACACACACGCACACTCACACACACACACACGCACTCACACACACGCACACACACACTCACGCACACACACACTCACACTCACACACATATGTTCCGCGGGGCTCCTCCACCGATGTCATGGAAGCTGTCACTCCGCCGCTTCAGTGTTGGCGTCCTTGAGCTCCTCGCAGTTCGTCTTGTTGTTGTTGTTGTTGTTTCACGTGCTTTATGTGTTTTTATTCCTCCGACTCTCTCTCTCTCTCTCTCTCTTTCTTCTGAATAAACTGTGATGATAAAATAAAGATGTCCTCTTCTCTCCATCGATGTGACATTAATGAACTCCTCTCTCTCTCCCCCTGCAGGACGCCCTCCCCCCGCCCCCCCCTCCTCCCCCGCAGGCCTCCGCCGACGGAGCGACGTATTCATTGGCCGCCGGGCAGAGACCCTCCCCCAGCATCAGCGACCACAGTGGGAGACAAAGACCCACAGTGTGAGCTATACACACACACACACACACACACAGGGTCAGTACCTGTGGCTGACGGTCTCCTGGGTCTCATTGGGGGATCCCCCCCCCCCTCCATTACTCTTCCAGGACACCACACACCTGATAGGAATTAGATCCACCGAGACCTCATCTGTGTCTGCCTGTGCATGCCTGTCAGACCCCCGAGGCGTTCAAGGCCCAGAGGCGTTCAGGGCCCCTTCTTCCACTCGAAACAGACGGAAAAACATCCCAGAGAGAGTCCTTATCGGCCGGGTTCGACCCCTCGGTCAGAGTGCACGAGATGAGACACGTGCACGGCTAATAAGGCGCGTGTGTGTGTGTGTGCGCGTGCGTGTGTGTGTTCTATATCAAACATTGAGATATATTGCTACTTATTACCAAATTCATCAAGTCAACACTAAATAAATTTAGCTTTTTCTATATTTGGGATTTGCTTAAAAACATTTAAATAATTGGGAAATAAAAGATTTTTATTTTTTACATTTTATTTTCTGTCTCAGATTTCGCCCCCGTTTTTTTCTCGTTTTTTTGTGACTGCCGCTTGAACGCACCACGATGCAGCTCATACGTTATCTCCACAGCAGCCGGTTTCTACGCGGATTCGTTCATTTTGACACTTTTTTCTGATTCCTTTCCTTTGACCATCGACATTAAAACGGTTTTTTTCTCCCACTATGATTAATTTGATGATTTTAAACCCTAAATTCTCCCTCGCTGCCTCTTTTCAAATGATTTCTGTCTCAATCCTTCCGATTTCCCCTCTGATCTCCGGCCTGCAGCTACGTGGCCATGTTCCCCTACGCGCCCCGCAAGGAGGACGAGCTGGAGCTGAGGAAGGGCGAGATGTTCCTGGTGCTGGAGCGCTGCCAGGACGGCTGGTTCAAGGGCACCTCCATGCACACGGGCAAGATCGGAGTCTTCCCCGGCAACTACATGAGCCCCATCAGCAGGTCGGTGGCTCGATGCCCGAGTGCCATCATCGGGCTGCACATGGTTCTTCTTTCAGTATTTAAAAGTCTTTAAATTCACTCATTCAGGAGCTTTAAGAGAGACTTTTGTTTTCATGTGTGTGAACACAATTATTTCCAGAGACATGTTAATGGAACACACACAACAATCTGTAATCTGACAGAAGCTTATTCACTTATTCACAGAAATTAGATCCTCTAATTTAATTTAATAAAACTTCTGGAGACTCACTTATACGTCCTCAGTTGGTTTTTATTGTTTTATAAATTGGTGCTTTTATTGTGAAGCACTTTATTCTTTTTTAATCTTTCACTAGTTATTATCTTCTAATTATTTTTACTTTTATTTTATAAACTATTGTGAAACGTTCCAACTCCTCGAATCATTCCTGTTAAATATTAAAAATAGTCATACAGATAACAAACCATAACAATCTGTAATCTGACAGAATTAACAGTTTATTCACTCATTTATAATTAAATAAATAAAATCCTCTAATTCAACTAAAACCTCTGAAGACTCACTCATACGTCCTCACAGGGGTTTTTTGTGCTTTTATTGTGAAACACTGTTTTTTTATTTGCATCTATCTTTCACTAATATTATCTTTGAATTATTTTTACTTTTTATTTTATAAGCTGTTCCAACTCCTCGAACCATTCCTGATAAATAATTAAAATAATAATAGAGATACTAAAGAACCTGTTCTCTGGGTCTCCCCCTTTTCGTGAGTGAAGCACTTTATTTTTTTTAATCTATCACTAATATCTTCTAACTGTCTTTATTTATTATTTATTGTATAAGTTATTGTGCATCGTTCCTGTTCATCTACTGTTCAATATTTAAGATAGTAACACTACCGCCCTCTTCGTGCCCCCCCCCCCTCCAGGACGGCGTCGGGCAGCAGCCCCCAGCCCAAAGTTCCCATGAGCCTTTGCAGCCCGGCGGGCCGAGGCGTCACGGTCGTCGGCCCCTCCGCCGCTCCGGGCCTCGACTTCAACAAGCCGCTCGCCGTCTGCTCCGGCGCCGCCGCCACGGCCACGCAGACGGCCACCGGCCAGCAGCCCAAAGTCGGCTCGCAGATGACGGTGAACCAGGCTCGCAACGCGGTCAGGACGGGTACGTTCACCCAGAG
Source organism: Pseudoliparis swirei (assembly GCF_029220125.1). Taxonomy (NCBI): domain Eukaryota; kingdom Metazoa; phylum Chordata; class Actinopteri; order Perciformes; family Liparidae; genus Pseudoliparis; species Pseudoliparis swirei. Next base: position 26,759,654 of record NC_079392.1, on the reverse strand, counting down.
GCATTCTGGGTATTGGCTCATGAGAGGGGAGTTTAAGTTCATGACGTCATCGTTTAGTACACGATGGTCATTTAGAGTCAGACCATAAAGGGGCGGGGCTACACGGTGATTGACAGGTGGACACCAGAGACGTATACAGTGTCTCTAGGTCCCGCCTCCTCAGTCCATATATGGTCACTTCCTGTTCACTGGTTGCAGAAAAGGCCTTTCTGTTGTCTATATTCTACTTTATTATAATAATGCTTTTATTTGTATGCTTTAAAAAAAATCACTTGTCAATACTAATATGATCTGTTAACTATATTAAACATCACATTGTGTGAAGGTCAGATTTTGTACAGATGTTCCTCTACAGATCTTGGTGGTGGGGGAGGGGCCGTAGGCGCTGATTGGCTGCCACACTTCCGTCAGTCTGCCACAGGGCAGCTGTGGCTACTGATGTAGCTCCACCACCACCGGGATGACTGTGTGTGTGACTACTGGACTCTGTAAAGCGACTTCGGGTGCCTTGAGAAGCGCTATATAAAATAAATGATTATTATTATTATTATTATTATCAAGATTTTATTTTTTTATATATATTTTTAGAAATAGTGAGTCGATAAAAAGTTCGTCAAGTATATTTATTTTGCATTTAAAACAATTTGTCAATATCAGGGTCCCAAACCGGTCAACAGATAAAAGTACATTACACTGTAAAAGATGGTGCAATAAAATAAATAAATAAACAGAAGATAAAAAGCAGCCGTAGAATATTCAAATAAGTCGTAGAAAAGCCCCCCGCTGGTTTTAAATGTGTATTACAGTGTTTATTGTGTTTTGTTCTGCAGCCGCGTGTCACGGTCAGGACCGGCCCGCCGCCGCCGCCCCATCCGCCACGCCCGTGACGTACCCGGCGTCCTCCCGGGCGGGCGCCGCGATGGGCTGCGCCGCCGCCTCGCTGACTCCGCCCAACGTCAGCGCCGCGTCCCTGGAGGGCGACGCCCTGAGGGCCGCGCCCGCCGCCGCCCGCCCGCCGAGCTTGGACAAAGACGTGAAGGTCGGACACGTCAGAATATTTATCAAAGATGGCGGCGTTAGAATAAAGTGATGGAGCTCTCTGACGTGCCGTCGTGTGTTTCTGTTGCAGAGGGAAAAGAAAAGTCTCCTGAAGCTTCTGTCCTCCAACAAGAAGAAGCCTCGCCCGTCGCCGCCCTCCTCCCCGACCCTGGAGGCGGAGCAAGCTGCAGCAGCCGGAGAGGCGCTCCACGGCGCCGACGCCCCCCCTTCCTCCGGCGAGCCCGAACCCGCCGCCGTGTCTTCCTCCTTCTCGTCTTCCTCGGCAACGGACTCCTCCCACCGGAAGAGCAGCGCCCTGGATGTGTGCGCGCCCATCGCTCCTCCTCCTCGCCAGCCGTGCTCCTCCCTCTTGTCTCAGCAGCACGACGCGCGACCAATCATCTGCGAGAGGTACGGTGACCAGCGTGCAGCCGCGTTATACTCCTCACCACCAGGGGGCGATCAAACGAGTGTAACTCAGAGATATGAACCCAGACTGAAGAGATTTTGAACACTTCCTGTTTCTGAAAATGTCTTTTATAAACCCCTAAATGTGTAAATAGTGTTTTTATCTGTGAATATTTGTGCGCAGCTGCGTTATACTCCTCACCACCAGGGGGCGATCAAACTTACTCAGAGATATGAACCCAGACTGAAGCTGTAACCACTAAACTCCATAAACAGCCTCCACTCTAGGGAGGAGGGGTTATAATCACCTCTAGACTCATATCTCATATTTATAAAAGTATACAAGTAGAGAAACGAGTATTAAATGTTCTAAAGAATCAAAAAGGTTAAATATCCTGTAAAATATTTGATTCGGCTGATAAATATTTAGTCACATCAAGATTTTTAACACTCCTTGATTCTAAAAAAATGTATTTATAAAACACCTAAATGTGTAAATAGTGTTTTTACCAGCGGATATTTGTGAGTGCAGCCGCGTTATACTCCTCACCACTAGGGGGCGATCAAACGAGTGTAACTCAGTGATATGAACCCAGACTGAAGAGATTTTTAACACTTCCTTTTTAACAACCCCTCAACATGTAAATAGTGTTTTTACCAGTGGGTATCCTCTCTATCCCCCCCCCCGCCCCCAGGTACCGGGTGGTGGTCTCCTACCCCCCCCAGAGCGAGGCGGAGCTGGAGCTCAAGGAGGGTGACATCGTGTTCGTCCACAGGAAGCGAGAAGACGGCTGGTTCAAGGGCACGCTGCAGAGGAACGGCCGCACGGGGCTGTTCCCCGGCAGCTTCGTAGACGGCATCTAACACACACACACACACACACACACACACACACACACAGGCCAGGACAAGATCTTCATATCGACACTTTAACTCCTTTTAGAGAACGAACGCTGTCGGCACAAGAGAGAGAGAGAGAGAGAGAGAGAGGAAGGGAGGGAGAGAGAGGGAGGGGATACAGAACATGTGGATAGAGTTAGGTACGGAAGCCTTGAAGGGACATTATTCAAAAGTCGTTTTATAATTATATATCACACTAGAAAATAAATATTAACAGGTTGAAAACGTTTTGGTCAAGTTAACCCGGCGGTGAAGACTTTCGTGAAGTTGATCGAGACGCACGAGTGTGACGACGTCCGTTTTTTCAAAATAAAAATGTTCACAAGAGTACATAAAAAAAGTACACGAAAGATTAATAGATACAAAATGTTACGTGTGTAGTTTTTTAATTAAAAAGTAAATATCACTAAATTGTGAGGGGAAACGTCTTTATTCTCCGATTTTTATTAAGATTAATAATCTGACTACAGTCAATTATGACATGTTACAAAGTAAAAGCTACACGTTTCTAGCATGAATGGATACTTTTATAAACACTTACTCCATAATTCATAGTAATAATAATAATTCCATAATTCCTGACAATGATGGGTATATTTGACTACATACAAACTGAAATGACTTCAGATCTTAAAAGATATTTACTTATTTCATAGTAGAAATGTAAAGTTCAAATGCATCCGTCATTGTGAGAAATTATTATTTTTCAACCAGCTGAAGTTCAAAGTATATAGATGTTTCTCTTATAGTTTTGTGGTATTTTTTATTCATTAGAAACACGGGAAACACGATTAACTATAATCCATCTTATTTGTTTCATCTTATTTTGAAAACAGGAAGTAGTCACCACCAGCGGTTTTAAACCCCCTCGCAGTCGATTCGATCTAACTTCCCCCGAGATAATTAACTCACGATATTCTACAAAGTGACGTGTGAACTATGTCCACTCGGGGCTTCCGTAGTCAGACGCACTGCTTATGAACTTGTTTCTTCTTCTGTTGGTTATTTATATCTTTCAGCTGTTTAAATGTGTGCCTTGTACTGTTGCTCACTTTATTGTACATAAAGGACACAAAGATTAGTCCGAAAAACACAATTGTATGAGCTGTTGAAATAGATTTGTTTCACATTTAACTTATTTCATAGATCGGCCTTTTTATTTGATTTTGATTTTTGTGTGCAACACATAGGAGGATCAGCTTTTTACACTTTCCCTCCCTCAGACATCAGTTTTTTACCGTTAAAGTTTAAGTTAACTCAAACCCTGTTAACGCCAACCCCCGTTAGCTCCAACCCCGTTAGCTCCAACCCCCGTCAACTCAAACCCCCGTTAGCTCAAACCCCTGTCAACTCAAACCCTGTTAGCTCCAACCCCGTTAGCTTAAACCCTGTCAACTCAAACCCCCTCAACTCAAACCCAGTTAGCTTAAACCCGTTAGCTCAAACCCCGTTAACCGTGAGACATTGGAAGTGTTTCCGTGGGGCGTTTTTCCAGGTATTTGGGGGTTTTTTTTAAATTACCTGCGGCGATCAAAAAATCTGCACATGTGATGAGTAAAGACTTCCTACAGGGGGCGACAAAGTGGCCTCAGATGTGTTGCAGGACTTTTTATTTTAACTTGATTTATTTTGTAAACACACTCCAGGACGGCCGTTGCAGTCTAAAATATGTTTTACTTACTTTAAACCTTCTTTGTATTTCACACACACACACACACACACACACAACGACTCCGCGGGAAGAGACGAGTAATTCTGTCGCATCTCAAAAGACGAGCTTTTGTCAGAATCCATCATTTTTGTTTTTTTCTTGATTTTCGCAGTTGTGTTTTTTGTACATTACTTCTATAAAAAGGTCTTAAGTATCCACTTGAATTACTGTAAGATGTTTGTGTTGATTTGGGGGGATTTATCATTATTTTTGGGAGCTCGTTGAAATGCAAAACAAAAAGAAATGGGCAGTTTTTGCTTCATCGGATCGAATATCGCAACGTGTGACGAAGCCCTTCAAAATAAAGGTATTGACATTTCATGTAATGCGGCTTATTGATCTTCAAGTCCCTGTGAGGTATTTAAACACTATAAAATTACTGTCTTGCCAAATTTAGGCTTTTGAGAATGAATTTACTGGCTGAATTTGACTTTTTTAAATTTGTATTCTTTTATTTTGTAGTCGTGTTGTGAATCGAGGGGACCACTGTGTAACTGACTGCTGGAATATGTTGTTTGGATATTTGGAGCGTGTGTTTGGGGTAAAAGCGATAGTACAAATCACTGTTGGGGCCTTTTTGTTTTTGTTTTTGATTCTGTCTTTTCTGAATTTATGTAGAATTAATAATCTGGCGTCGTCTTGGCACCGCACCGACCTCGCCGCACCGTCTTCTTCTTCGTTGGTTCGACTTTTTATTGTCCGTCGTTACGGAGACGACTCTCACCGGGACGGACTTCTCAAAACTCATTTCCTAACAGCTCATAAACTATTAAAGGTTCCTTTTATTGGAACCACTTAACGGATTCTCCTCCTACGCCAAGGTGACTTACTTGATTATTAGATTATTTTTTTGTTTGTAGTTATTCTGTACGTCTGGAAAAAATGGTGAAACTGAAATTTGGCACAAATCTATTATGTGAAAATACATTCTGAAGTATTTGAGGGAAAAGCACATTTTGTATTAAAAAAAAAATCTCTATAACAATAAAAGTGAATTATTTCCATAAATTTCTTCTGGCTGAGTCTGTGTTTTATTTCTAATAAATGTTACGATTTCAACATGCAAGTTACGTATGTTATTAAATTGGTGCTAATTTGCATAGATAAATGTGAACGTCATATAAAGCCAAGTTTAAAATTCCTGTTTTAATGTTGTAAACATATTAGTTAAAGATTTTTACTTTATATATATATATATATAAATGCATACAGCCGAGAGGCCAGCGCTGTGGACGCTGACCGGAAGTGACACGCGCCTGAAGAGGTCGGCGGGCTGCACACGGGGAGGACGGGTTGTCATGGAGATGAGTTATGAGGCTGGATTCCCCCAACAAATCAAAGAAATCAAGAAAACACATACATATATATTCATGTGTATGTATATATGTGTATATATGTATATATATATATACACAATAAATAGGTTAAGAAAGTATATGCGTTTAAATGAAATGTAAATATAATAGGCTTACATGTAGTGTACTGTTTGTCTGATTGGCTGAACCAACAAACCGCTGAACTTCGCAAAAGAAAGAAAAAAAACAGGAAAACTTGTTCACAGTTTTGACTGTTCTCGGCTTCCGTACACGAGCGTTCCCTGGTGTATTCTCTATTTTAGGAGCGCGTTAACCTCTTTTATAAAGGTGATGACATCCGGCCCCTCTCCGCGGTCATGTCCGGTCGGGTGGCGGTGGGACTCCACCGTGGCTCCACAGCGCCCTCTAGCGGCCAACGACGCGCATCGCAGCGGAGCTGAATACCAACATGGCGGCGCCCAGCTGAACCAGTCGACCCGTCTCCGGAGGAGCAGCTCGGTTCACCGGACGGACAGCAGCAAGGTGAGCTGCACCTGGGAGACACGGTCTCACGCGCAACACTGCTGACGTCACTCAGGTTTAAGAGACCCTAAAATACATCTTCTGACGTCACTCACGTTAGAGACATTGACATCTATCTGGAGACTCACTGAGACGTTAAAGTTGACCTCATTGACGTTATACTATTCTCCTTTAGGCCTTTATTTTGATATCAATACAAAACATGTGTGTATATATATATATATATATATATATTATTTTATTATTATTATTATTTTGTATTGGTGCACAGAAAAGAAATCAATATGGAATATTAAAATAATTACAATAAATATAATATATATACTTCTAGGAAAAAAATATGTATACGCTAAGTATACATTATATTAAGAGTAAACATTATATAAAGAGTAAACATTATATTAAGAGTATACATTATATTAAGAGTATACATTATATTAAGAGTAAACATATTAAGAGTAAACATTATATTAAGAGTAAACATTATATTAAGAGTAAACATTATTCTTCAGGCAGCACTAAAGTTACACCTGCTGCCTCTAGCTCCTTGGTTTATTTGTTTTTTTAGGTTTATTTGTTTTTTTAGGTTTATTTGTTTTTTTAGGTTTATTAGCTTTTTTGTTTTTTTAGGTTTATTTAGTTGGTTAAATGTAATAACAGATCATAGTTTGAGCTCCAATGTGACGTAAACATCCTTTAAGGGCCGTCAAGCTGCTTCATTGTTGTTGTTCTAATGCTCGTGTTCTCATGTGTTGACCCTACCTGTCTTCATGTGTTGACCCTACTTGTCTTCATGTGTTGACCCTACCTGTCTTCATGTGTTGACCCTACTTGTCTTCATGTGTTGACCCTACTTGTCTTCATGTGTTGACCCTACTTGTCTTCATGTGTTGACCCTACTTGTCTTCATGTGTTGACCCTACTTGTCTTCATGTGTTGACCCTACTTGTCTTCATGTGTTGACCCTACTTGTCTTCATGTGTTGACCCTACTTGTCTTCATGTGTTGACCCTACTTGTCTTCATGTGTTGACCCTACCTGTCTTCATGTGTTGACCCTACTTGTCTTCATGTGTTGACCCTACTTGTCTTCATGTGTTGACCCTACTTGTCTTCATGTGTTGACCCTACCTGTCTTCATGTGTTGACCCTACTTGTCTTCATGTGTTGACCCTACTTGTCTTCATGTGTTGACCCTACTTGTCTTCATGTGTTGACCCTACTTGTCTTCATGTGTTGACCCTACTTGTCTTCATGTGTTGACCCTACTTGTCTTCATGTGTTGACCCTACTTGTCTTCATGTGTTGACCCTACTTGTCTTCATGTGTTGACCCTACCTGTCTTCATGTGTTGACCCTACCTGTCTTCATGTGTTGACCCTACCTGTCTTCATGTGTTGACCCTACCTGTCTTCATGTGTTGACCCTACCTGTCTTCATGTGTTGACCCTACCTGTCTTCATGTGTTGACCCTACCTGTCTTCATGTGTTGACCCTACCTGTCTTCATGTGTTGACCCTACCTGTCTTCATGTGTTGACCCTACCTGTCTTCATGTGTTGACCCTACTTGTCTCTTCATGTGTTGACCCTACTTGTCTTCATGTGTTGACCCTACTTGTCTTCATGTGTTGACCCTACTTGTCTTCATGTGTTGACCCTACTTGTCTTCATGTGTTGACCCTACTTGTCTTCATGTGTTGACCCTACTTGTCTTCATGTGTTGACCCTACCTGTCTTCATGTGTTGACCCTACCTGTCTTCATGTGTTGACCCTACTTGTCTTCATGTGTTGACCCTACTTGTCTTCATGTGTTGACCCTACTTGTCTTCATGTGTTGACCCTACTTGTCTTCATGTGTTGACCCTACCTGTCTTCATGTGTTGACCCTACCTGTCTTCATGTGTTGACCCTACTTGTCTTCATGTGTTGACCCTACCTGTCTTCATGTGTTGACCCTACCTGTCTTCATGTGTTGACCCTACCTGTCTTCATGTGTTGACCCTACTTGTCTTCATGTGTTGACCCTACTTGTCTTCATGTGTTGACCAGGCATGAGAATCCCTCACCTTTCGGCGAAATTCGCCGTTTTGAAACCAAAATAGGTGACTGACGTGAATCGTGTAGATCCGAAGAGTTTTTGTTTTGGGGGGAGGGGGGGGGGTCAATTGGCCGGCCGGCGTTTATGAGATTGGAGTGGGACACGGAGAAAATGTGGAGTGGTGCTTTTCGCAATAGAACATCTTTGATGGGCACGTGTCGCGTCTCGGCCAATCAGCGTCAAGATGTCTTCAGCGTTTGGTGGTTTAGGTTAGCTTGAATGTTAGCCCGCTATCTGCTGCTGTCACGCTGCACGGTGTAGCGATGCTAACAACGTACCCGTACGTTAAGAGCGATGTGATTTAGCATATTTTTAGTATCGATACTTCATTAAAAGAGCGATCAGAGCGCACGCGCTGCTCCGTGTCGAGCTGTCTGCGCACACTACGCAGCGAGTGCCGTTAAGTGGCGGAATTTTCGGCTTTAAAAATTAAAATTAAAAAAGATGCCAGAAGTGAAATGTTTAAGTTCAGTCTGTAACGTTCTGTTTCTGTAACTCTCCAGCTGCTCATCCTGATGAACTCTGTATCATCTGGTCAGATACAGACTAACAGTCTCATAGTGATAATCAATGCTATGATGGCTCCATGTAGTTTCATTAATATCTTGTAGGCTAATACTAATATTACTGCCATTTGTTAAGTGTTGAAAAAGTTGGTAAAAAGTGAACCATACAGATATTTTATTTATTACTATTATAGATAAATATACCAGGATCGTATTTATGGTACTGTTTTATGGTATTGTATCAGTATCATGATATTTATGGCAGGTATGGCATAGATTAGAACATACGTGTCAAACTCATGGAACATACGTGTCAAACTCATGGCCCGCGGGCCAAATGTGGCCCGCCACGTCATTTTATGTGACGGCATTCTTGTGTCCTTAAGATTCACTTGTTGGTTCATAATTGACTGTAAAAGGGAATATTACTAAATAGTTGTGTTGTGCATACTGTGATATTCTGAACACTCAGGTTCAAACTGCAACATCTTTTCATTAAATACATTTGAGAAGTTAAAAATATCCCTCAATTTAGGTCTCAGCTTGTCATTCAGGGGTGATAGTGCGTCCCAAAGCCAGACCAGTGGAGAACCACAGCCCAGACCAGTGGAGAACCACTACCCAGACCAGTGGAGAACCACTGCCCAGACCAGTGGAGAACCACTGCCCAAACCAGTGGAGAACTACTGCCCCAGACCAGTGGAGAACCACTGCCCAGACCAGTGGAGAACCACTGCCCAGACCAGTGGAGAACCACTACCCAGACCAGTAGAGAACCACTACCCAGACCAGTGGAGAACCACCTGTCTCAACTGTGAAAAAGCTTTTAACAAAGTTAATGTAATAATGTTTGTTTGATCTTTGATAAAGTAATGTGGGTTAAAATAAATATAATTAAATTAAATAGATGTATTGTATAATATTAAATACATTTGCATATATAGTTATACATTTATATAAGTACACCTAAATAAACAAACAAATGCAAAGACAGTTATTTAACAATATGTTCTGGAGTAGTTAGAATTATACCGTGTTAGTGACAACCGGCCCTTTGAGGGCCGCCATGAGGCGGATGTGGCCCTCGGTGAAAATGAGTTTGACACCCCTGGATTAGAAGATCGTGACAACCAGGTAGAGGCAGAACAGACTCAAGGAACAGACTCAAGGAACAGACTCAAGGAACAGACTCAAGGCTCAGCAGAGCACAAGACTTGAAGACTTGTTCACGCCAACAAAAAAAAGGAAGTTGGTTCATGAATGACTATATTATATACAATATTACTATTATTATAGGGCCCGATCACTGACTTGGTGTCAGAATGGAGGAACTATAGATTATCATACAACGTCCAACATCGATGTTCGTGGAAGTCACCAGCACCCCCCCCCCCCCCCGCGCGCGCCTATCCTTCTCACCTTTTTCACCCCTGACCCGTTTTCATGCCTGGTTGACCCTACCTGTCTTCATGTGTTGACCCTACTTGTCTTCATGTGTTGACCCTACTTGTCTTCATGTGTTGACCCTACCTGTCTTCATGTGTTGACCCTACTTGTCTTCATGTGTTCTTCTCTTGCTCTGCATGTTTCCTGTTCTTAGTATTCAGAGTTCTTCTTCTTCTCTCTTGTCCGCCGGGCCTCGGCGCCATCATGTCCCGGCTGGCGGTGGTGTTTGGAGGCTCGCGGGGCATCGGGGGGGCGGTGGCCCGCCTGCTGGCCCAGAGGGGCTGCAGGGTGGCCGTGGTCTCCAGGAACCAGGAGGCGGCCCGGACCGCCATGGGGTCTCTACCTGGAGGTACGCATTTATTCTTTTTAAATGTTTATATAAATAAATATATTTAAATATATATATATAAAAAAAACATATAAATATATATATATATATAATTTAAAAAAATCTATATTTATTTCTAGAAACATTTAAAAACAATAGAGTACAAAATAAAAAATAGATAATAAAAATATAACCATAGAAAACAGCATAAAAATATAAACGTATAAAAGCAATAGTAAACATTAAAATGTAGAATCAATGGCGTAAAAATATAAATATTTGAAAACAGAGTGAAATATAAATATATAAAACAATATTGTAAATATATAAATATAAAAACAATGACGTAAAAATTAAATATTTAAATAATAGAGTACAAATATTAACAAACAAAAAATAGAGTAAAAATATAAACATTTGAAAACAATTGCGTACAAATATAAATATATCAAAACAATATACTGAATATTAAGTGTATAAAAAGTACTAATGACACAAGGGAGAAATAGATTAAGAAGATATATTCTGAAAAATTATAATAAACAAAAGTAAAAATATTAATAAAATAATAGAAAAGTAATATTGTGCATGACTTTTAAAAGTTAAAATTAATTTGTACAGTTCCATTAGCATCAAAACACAAGTTTAACACAAGGAGCAGAAGCACCGGAGCTCTAATGGCAGAATTAGAGATAAAATAATAAGAGAAAAGATCAAATATTCAAGGTTTGTTTTCTTGTTTTAACACCTGTATCAGAACTTACCTGTGTAGTGACGCGTGGAAGTCATGTGACCTTCACGGCCTCTGGTGCTCCGCAGGCGGCCACGTGGCTCTGGGCTGCGACGTCTCCGACCAGCAGGAGGTCCAGAGGAGCTTCGAGGAGATCCAGAAGACCTGCGGAGACATCTCGTACCTCGTGAACGCCGCCGGCGTCAACAGGTGAGAGCGGCCGCTCACAAGCTGATGATACCGTAATACCCATTTAAATTTATTTTTAAACATTCAAATTCCCAGGAGATTTATTATTTTCTTTTATCTGAGCATGAGATCCAATGTTTTCATTATTAAATTAATAATAATTGGTCATAACGAGACGAGTTAAAACACGGAAACGCAGAGGGAGAAAAGTACTATGAAATAAAAGTCTTCATAAAATAATTATACAAATATACACAATAATATTTTCAGAATAATGCCAATGTTTTATTTTTGTGTGTGTGTGTGTGGCTGTCTGTGTCTGTGCGTGTGCGTGTGCGTGTTCAGGGACGCTCTGCTGCTGAGGACCAGGCCGGAGGACATGGTGTCGGTGCTGCACACCAACCTGCTGGGCAGCATGTTGACCTGCAGGGCGGCGCTGCGGAGCATGCTGCGCACCCCGGGAGCCGCCATCGTTAACATCGGTACGGCCACCAGGGGGCGCTGTCGGTCCTCGTGGAGACTCAAACCCTCCCGTTCTACTTCTACATCCGTTATTACTAAATGTGTTGTAAAACGTGACAAAAAGAAAAGTTAAATTCTAAAAATTATTCAACAATGCAGTCTATTATTATTATATGTATTTAAAATTATTATTATAATATTTATTTTAATTTTTTATTAATATTACTCTGTTTTTCCATTTGTAATTTTATTATTATTATTATTATTATTGTTATTATTATTATTATATATCCAACTAGTGTTACCAGTGTTGGAAAAAAATAGAGAATGCTTTTATTTATTGAGCTATTTACTTTTTTCCCTCTGCTCTGCATTAACAGATTTGTTGTCACCTGACGTTTGGTCTCAGATGAATCAATCATGACGTCATAGTTGCGCTTTTATTTTGAAGAATCTTGTTGAAACAAACTGTTCATTAAGGGCGGGATTACAAAATAAGGTGTAGAATAGTTTTTTGATTAAATATAAATTTTTTCCGTTTCGTTTGGCGTTCGTCGCAGATGATGTGTTCAGGGACAGTCGTAAAGATGACAATCTGATGATAATCAGGGTTTTTACTTTTTTTTTTACTGAGTCAAAACATGAAAAACTGTTTTATTTTGAAGCCTTTGTGTCCCTCTTGGTTGTGTGTGTGTGTGTGCAGGCTCCGTGGTGGGCCTGAGGGGCGGAGCCGGCCAGTGTGTGTACAGCGCCAGTAAAGCCGGCCTGCAGGGCTTCACGCTCTCTCTGGCCAGAGAAGTGGCTTCACGGGACGTCAGAGTCAACCTGCTGGCTCCAGGTACGCCACACCTCCACCACACCTCCATCGCACCTCCACCTTCTTCTTCCTTTATATTCTACGTATGAGTAGCCCCGCCCCCTCTCGCCCCTCCAGGCTTCATCCGCACCGACATGACCTCCGGGCTGACGGAGGCGGTGGCGGCGCGCTCGGTGCCGTTGGGGCGGTTCGGCGAGCCGGAGGAAGTCGCCCGGGCCGCCCTCTTCCTGCTGGAGTCGCCCTACGTCACCGGACAGGTGCTGGTGGTGGACGGAGGTCTGCGGCTGGCCGTGTAGGGGGAGGAGACTCCTGTGAGGGGGAGGAGCCTCTAGTTTCTTCTTCATTTTTTTTCTTTACGAGCCAGAAGATGATAAAAAATTAAAAAAATTATCTAGCAGCTGGATGTCTGAGTAAGATCTGTTTCTGTGTGTGTGTGTGTGTGTGTGTGTGTGTCACATGACTTTATTTCATACAAACACATTTATAAACTTTCCACTTTGCGATGAAGTTTTTCTTTATTTCTTATTTCTGACTTCAGGACTCGTTCCTGTAGTTCTCACCCTGTGTGCATACGAGGCGTGGCTGATGTTTGCGCAGGTCTTTGAACGCCTCGTAGCCTCGTACTACAACGTGGCCTTGGCAGTGGTTCAGGTCCTTGAATGCAACGTAAATCTTTGCACAGGTTGTAAAAAAGGCCGAAACTCTATGTTGACACAGGAGGCTCCGAACCACATGACTCGTGTGTGTGTGTGTGTGTGTGTGTGTGTGTGTGTGTGTGTGTGTGTGTGTGTGTGTGTGTGTGTGTGTGTGTGTGTGTGTGTGTGTGTGTGTGTGTGTGTGTGTGTGTGTGTGTGTGTGTGTGTGTGTGTGTGTGTGTGTGTGTGTGTGACGTGGACTCCAGAGAGTCTGGCCCGGTCCTGAGGTCTCCTTCTCCCCCTTCCTCACTTGGGGGGGAGACCCCCTCAGAGCCAGCGAATGTCCCCCCTGAGCCCACCTCTGGAGGGGCCCTGTCTGGGGTCTCGGCATGTCAGGCTGCAGCTGGAGGACATTAAGTGGTGGTGGTGGGGGGGTATTTATAGCTCTGGGAATGTTTTGAGTTTCTGGTTACAGCTGAGGACCGGCAATGAGGACCGGTGTGGATCCTTTTCTCTCCTGGTGGAAACATGTCACGTCGCCTCTGAGGAGTTTTATGTTTTTATGTTTGAATGTTTTTCTTTTTCTTAACTTTGACTCCAGAGAACAAACCGCTCAGCGTCTCCGTGGCAACAGAGGAAGTAACGTGCTAATAAACCGTTAGCGTCCAGCCGCAAAGTTATTTAAGATAAAGACGTTTTAAAACTTGTTGTTTTTTATCAGTAAACAGTTTTGCCTACATTTAACGTGAAGATGGCCACAAGTTTTTATTATTTTCATACAAAAATAAAATAGATGTGTGCGACTTACCACCTCCCTCTCTCCCTCCCTCTCTCCCTCTCTCGCCCTAAAGCTGCCACTATAGTAACTAAATCAATAAATGGCTTAATAAATAAATAAAGAATATAAAAACGTAAGTTATCAAATAGATTTGCTGGTTAATACAAAATATCAAAATAATCACAGGAAAATAAATGTATTTAATTACTTGTATTTCATTATTTTTTATTTCAAACCCTATTTAAATAATTACTTATATATATTTTCCATTTCTGTGCATATTTATTTTGTATTAACCTGCACATTTATTTATTTAATTATTTAGTCATTTATTTATTATCATAATGTCCCTTTCAGTCTTCCGTGTATAATAAAGCGTCTTTTATATTAAACATGAACAAACATCTAATTTAATTTTCATTAAACTTAATTTAAGTTTGTCTCTTTCTCTCAGTCCTCTCTTCTTCTTCCCCTCAACGCACAGCAGTGTTTATAGAACATTACACGTTTCAATCTGCTCCTGAACGCATCATCTCACTCTTCCGGTAAGCTTTGGTTGCCAGCTCAACAGCGAGCATGACTTCTTCTTCTCTCCCTCCCGCTCCCTCTTGCTCAGTGTGTCTCATGTATAGTTATCCCCCTGCCTCCCTTAATGATAACGATACATGCAACAAGTGTAGTTTATTTGCTAGGTTGGAGGCAGGTCTAAGTGGGTTAGATGCACGGCTCCGCGCTATCGAAGCTCAGACAGCTATGCTAGTTAGCCCGCCCTCTCCCGTAGTCGGCGCGGAGCTACAGTCAGCTGTTAGCTGTGCCCGCGGTAACCGTGCAGCCGGATGGTTGGGTAACTGTTCGCAGGAGTCGTAAGTCTACACAGAAGCCCGCTGTGCACCAACCACTTCACGTTTGAACCAGTTTTCCTGCTCAGCGACACACCCGCTGAGGAACACACCCTGGTTATCGGGAGCTCTATAGTCAGGAACGTGAAAATAGCGAAGCCACGGACCAGAGTCGTGTGCCTCCCGGGGGCCAGAGCGGGCGACGTGGAGTCTTGTTTGAAGCTGCTGGCTAAGGATAAGCGGAGATACAGTCAGATTGTAATACACGCCGGTGGTAATGACGCCCGAGCCCGCCGCTCGGAACTCACTAAAATTAATGTGGAATCGGTGTGTGCTTATGCCAAGACGTTGTCGGACACCGTCATTTTCTCTGGCCCTCTCCCAAATTTGCAGACAGACGAATTGTATAGCCGAATGTCGTCTTTCAACCGCTGGCTGTCGAGGTGGTGCCCAGCGAATAATGTGGGCTACGTAGACAACTGGAAGACTTTCTGGGGAAAACCTGATCTGATGAGGAGAGACGGCATTCATCCCACGTTGGACGGAGCGTCTCATTTCTGCGAATATGACCAAGTTGATCACCGGACTTAATCTATGACAACCCAGGGTTCAGATCAGGAACCGGGAGCAGAGTTGTAGTTTAACACCGTCTCTGCTCTTCCATTCGAGCAGTTACCCACCCTTGACTTTAGAGTAGAGACTGTGTCTGTCCCACGGCCACTTCAATTAAATAAATCAAAAGTAAGCAGAAGAGGAGTCGTACACAATAACCTTATACAAGTTAACACAATTATTTCAGCAGTGCAACAAAATAGGTCTATTAAATGTGGTCTCCTAAATATTCGATCTCTGTCATCTAAAGCTGTGTTACTGAATGATTTAATATCAGATAATCACATTGATTTATGTTGCCTAACTGAAACCTGGCTGAGCCATGAAGAATATGTCTGCCTGAATGAATCGACTCCTCCAAGTCATATTAATACTCACATTCCTCGAGGCACCGGTCGAGGAGGTGGAGTAGCAGCCATCTTTGAATCGAGCCTATTAATTAATCCTCAACCAAAATTACACTACACCTCATTTGAAAGCCTTGTTCTTAGTCTTTCACATCCAACCTGGAAAACACTACAGCCAATTCGATTTGTGATTCTGTACCGCCACCAGGTCCATATTCAGAGTTTATATCTGAATTCTCAGAATTTATATCAAGTTTGGTTCTTAAAACCGATAAAGTTATTATTGTTGGAGATTTTAATATCCATGTGGATGTTGATAATGATTGCCTTAGTGCTGCATTCATCTCCTTGTTGGACTCGATTGGCTTCTGTCAGAGAGTACAGAAACCCACTCACAGCTTTGGCCACACGCTTGATCTTGTTCTTACTTATGGCGTTGACATTGAGCATTTGAACGTCTTCCCACAGAATCCTCTTCTGTCAGACCACAACCTCATAACTTTTGAATTTATACTACTGGAGTGTACTCCGTTAGTCAAAAGTTTCTACACTAGATGTCTAACTGATAGTGCTGTAGCTAAATTTAAAGAAGCGATTCCTTCTGTATTTGATTCGATACCACGTCTCAATATAACAGAGGACTCCTGGTCTAACTTTAGTCCGTCCCAGATTGATCATCTTGTTGACAGTGCCATAGGCTCTCTGAGAATGACACTGGACTCGATAGCCCCTCTGAAGAAGAAGACAGTGAGGAAGAGGAGGTTTGCTCCCTGGTATAACCCTCAGACCCGCAAACTGAAGCACGTCACGAAAGCTTGAACGCATATGGCGTTCAACTAATCTCGAAGAATCCCGCTTAGTTTGGCGAGATAGTCTTAAAACATATAAGAAGGCCCTCCGTAATGCCAGAGCAGCCTATTACTCATCAATAATAGTAAAATAAACACAACCCCAGGTTTCTCTTCAGCACTGTAGCCAGGCTGACAGAGAGTCACAGCTCTGTGGAGCCGAGCATTCCTATAAACCTTAGTGGTAATGACTTTATGAACTTCTTTAATGAAAAGATTTTAACTATTAGGGACAAGATTAATAATCTCTTGCCCATAACCAGTGCCAATCTGTCCTCAAGTGGAATGGCCTTGGAAACCGCTGTATGCCCTGGTGTATATTTGAGGATTTTCTCCTATCAACCGTGACCAATTATCTTCAACGGTTTCTACTTCGAACACGTCTACCTGTCTCTTGGACCCCATCCCGACGAGGCTGCTTCAAGACGTTTTGCCTTTAATTGGCGGCTCTCTATTAGATATTATCAATGTGTCTCTGCTAACAGGCCACGTACCACACTCCTTCAAGGTGGCTGTTATTAAACCTCTCCTGAAGAAGCCCACTCTGGATCCAGAGGTATTGGCTAACTACAGACCGATCTCTAACCTCCCTTTCCTCTCCAAGATCCTTGAGAAAGTGGTCGCAAATCAGTTGTGCGACTTTCTACATCATAATAGTTTATTTGAGAAATTTCAATCAGGATTTAGAAAACACCACAGCACCGAGACGGCACTGGTGAAAATTACAAATGACCTCTTAATGGCAGCAGATAAAGGACTCCTCTCTGTCCTGGTCTTGTTAGACCTTAGTGCTGCATTCGACACCATTGACCATGACATCCTGTTACAGAGACTGGAGCAGTCGATTGGCATTTCAGGCACGGCACTAATTTGGTTTAAATCCTATTTATCAGATCGATCTCAGTTTGTATTTGTAAACGATGACGCCTCGATAACCACCAACGTTAATCACGGAGTTCCACAAGGTTCTGTGCTTGGACCAATTTTATTTACCTTATACATGCTTCCTTTGGGCAATATTATCAGGAAACACTCCATAAACTTTCATTGTTATGCAGATGACACTCAACTATATTTATCGATAAAACCAGAGGAGAGCAACCAACTCTGTAAAATTCAAGCATGTCTTAAAGACATAAAAACATGGATGACCTGCAACTTCTTGATGTTAAACTCAGACAAAACCAAGTAATTTTAATCGGCCCTGAGCACCTCAGAGATCAATTATCTGGTGATGTGGATTCTGTAGACGGCATTGCCCTGGCATCCAACACCACTGTAAAGAATCTTGGCGTTATCTTTGATCGGGACTTGTCCTTTAACTCCCACGTAAAGCAAATCTCAAGGACTGCATTCTTTCATCTACGTAATATTTCAAAAATCAGGCACATCTTGTCTCAAAAGATGCAGAAAAATTGGTTCACGCGTTCGTTACTTGAGACTGGATTACTGCAACTCCTTATTAGCAGGCTGCTCTAATAAATCTCTTAGGTCCCTCCAGTTGATCCAGAATGCTGCAGCTCGTGTTCTCACTAAAACTAAGAAAAGAGATCACATCACTCCTGCACTAGCTGCTCTGCACTGGCTCCCAGTAAAATCAAGAATCACTTTTAAAATTCTTCTCTTAACCTACAAAGCCTTGATTGGTGATGCTCCATCATATCTTAAGGAGCTTGTCGTACCATATTGCCCCACTAGAGAGCTACGCTCACTAAATGCGGACTACTTGTAGTTCCTAGAGTCTTAAAAAGTAGAATGGGAGCCAGAGCCTTTGGTTATCAAGCTCCTCTTTTATGGAACCAGCTTCCAATTTCAGTCCGGGAGGCAGACACAGTCACCTCGTTTAAGAGTAGACTTAAGACCTTCCTCTTTGACAGAGCTTATAGTTAGGGCTGAATCAGGTTTGCCCTGGTCCAGCCCCTTGATATGCTGCTATAGGCTTATAGCTGCCGGGGACGTTTTAGGATGCACTGAGTACCTATCTCCTCTTTTTCTCTCCTTAAGGATGAATTTTCATCTCTCAATCACACGTTACTAACTCTGCTTTCTCCCGGAAGTCCTTTTGACTTTACGTCTCATGGGGTCATCGGACCCTATGAGACGGCATAGATCCTATCTGCCTGATGGATCGTCTGGGTCGTGGAATTCCTGCTCATGACTACGCCACTGTCCTGTTGAGACTCCGCCCACTCCTCCTCCCCACCGCCATCTGCCTGATGGATCGTGGAGGTCTCCATCGTGGAATATGCCTACTATGAACTATTCATACACTCTGTCATATTCATTGAATGTATTTTAACTCTAAATCTGTCCTTCTGTACACATTACATCTATTGTTCTGTCCATCCTGGAGAGGGATCCTCCTCTGTTGCTCTCCTCCAGGTTTCTTCCCTTTTTTTCCCCCTGAAGGGTTATTTGGGAGTTTTTCCTGGTCCGATGTGAGGTTTTGGGGCAGGGATGTCTATGTGTACAGATTGTAAAGCACTCCGAGACAAATTTGTAATTTGTGAAATTGGGCTATACAAATAAACTGAATTGAATTGAATTGAATTATTTAGTTTTATTCTCTTAAACAAGTCGTGAAACATTCAAGAGCATTTTTATATTTATGAAACACTTCAATCATTTCCAGGTCCAGTTTATAAAATGAAGCGTGGGGGGGTAAGGTGTGTGTGTGTGTGGGGGGGGGGGGTCTGTGATATAACGGGTTGTGTTGTACTATAAAAAAAACATATGAAAACCTCTCAACCGGCTAAGCTCTGCCCACCGAGCCCTTTAGTTCTGTATTTGCAGTTCGACGCCCCCTGGTGGTCGTCTTCTGCCTCGACGCCCCCTGGTGGTCGTCTTCTGCCTCGACGCCCCCTGGTGGTCGTCTTCTGCCTCCGACGCCCCCTGGTGGTCGTCTTCTGCCTCGACGCCCCCTGGTGGTCGTCTTCTGCCTCGACGCCCCCTGGTGGTCGTCTTCTGCCTAAACGCCCCCTGGTGGTCGTCTTCTGCCTCGACGCCCCCTGGTGGTCGTCTTCTGCCTCGACGCCCCCTGGTGGTCGTCTTCTGCCTCGACGCCCCCTGGTGGTCGTCTTCTGCCCCTCTGCGCCGCCGTAAAGTATTTGAAACAATGGAGTGCTGGGAACAATGAATCTCCGGGTTCAGCGGCGCCCTCCGGGTTCCCTGCGGCGCCCCCTACAGGTCGTCGCTCTCCACCAGGCCTCCGGCCGGCAGCGGGCTGCAGTCGGGGAAGAAGGCGGCCTTCACGTCCAGCCCTCGCTCCGTGAGCGCGGCGTAGCGGCTGGTGGACGGGCGCACCTTCTTGGGCCTGGGGAGGTTTGGCTGCTGCCACTGGGCTGTGGGGGCGGAGCCAAGAGGAGGGGTTGAGTTAATTACGCGAAATGAGGAACACGAAGGAGCGTCGCTTCCGTCACGTACCGTGGACGTCGAGGCGCGCCGTGCTCGACACGATGCCGGCCTCGTTCTTGGCCGACACGGTGTACCAGCCGGCGTCTTCTTTCATGGCCGGCTGGATGATCATACACAGGTAGCCGCAGTTGTCCTGGTGCATGCTGGGAAGGGACATTGACACACATTAAACATTGTTCTTCTTCGAAGTTTCTTCAAAACAACATGATGTCATCATTTAGTACTTAAAGGGGATTTAGAGTCAAACAGACCATAAAGCAGGGGACGCTTTAGGGGCGGGGCTACACGGTGATTGACAGGTCTCTCTCCTGACCACCAGGGGGTGACTCCTCTGGTTGTATAGAAGTTTCTGCTTCATTTTCTAAAGCTGCATTCTCTCTCCTGACCACCAGGGGCGACTCCTCTGGTTGTATAGAAGTTTCTGCTTCATTTTCTAAAGCTGCATTCTCTCTCCTGACCACCAGGGGCGACTCCTCTGGTTGTATAGAAGTCTCTGCTTCATTTTCTAAAGCTGCATTCTCTCTCCTGGCCACCAGGGGGCAACTCCTCTGGTTGTATAGAAGTCTCTTCTCGTTCACCTGATCCTGTCCGTGTTGTGCGTGAACGACTCGTTCTCCTTCTTCCAGAAGATCTGCGGTGAAGGAATGCCGGTGACGCGGCACTCCATCCTCACCGGGTGACCCTCGGCCACGCCCGTGTTCTGCAGCTTCTCCACGAACGACGGCGCCTTGTGCATCTCTTTGGCTGCGGGGAGAGAGAGGGGGGGGGAGAGGGAGGGAGAGAGAGAGGGAGGGAGAGAGAGAGGGCGTCACTTTATTCTGCTGCCCGCCGCCACGCGTCCACGTTTCTCTCCGTATCTTGAAGTCTCGTCTCACCGGCGACGATGAGCTCCAGGTTGAAGGAGTTCTGGCCGGCCCGGTTGCTGGCGATGCACGTGTAGACGCCGGCGTCGCGGCTCGTCACGGGCTCCACGACCAGCGAGTGCACGCCGTTCTCACGCACCAGCATCTTGTGGGCGGAGTCGGGGCGGATGGTCTGGCCGTTCAGCTGCCAGATGAGGTCCGGCGTGGGAAGGCCGCTCACCTGCAGGGGGCGCCGCCAGGAAGAGAGTCACTCGGGGGGGCGGGGCTAGCTGCTTATCAGCGACGGAGACGCTCAGTCGGGTTTTATTTATTTTTATAGCGAGTTAATTGCGGGGTTTACAAAATATATCTTTATTATTAAAGTTTATTTATTATTTCAAAGAGTCGCTAGCGGCGCTGGAGGTGATGAAGACGATGAAGATGAAAGAGAGAACATGAGCTGGATTGTAGGGATCCGAATCCCTGACAGACGACACCTCTCACATTCTGTCTACTCCGAGGAATTTATTTTTAATTCTCCCAAAAAGGAAAGTGGAGCCTCAGACTCTCTCTCTCTATTACTATGATTAACAGATTCTCCGGTATTTTAAATCATCTTTCTCTCGTTGTTTTCCCAGAGAATAGCAGCGGAGTTTGGAGACTGCATTCTCTCTCCTGACCACCAGGGGGTGACTCCTCTGGTTGTATAGAAGTCTATACTTCATGTGTTAAAGCTGCATTCTCTCTCCTGACCACCAGGGGGCGACTCCTCACCTTGCAGTCCATCCGGCACAGGCGCCCCTCCTGGACGATGAGGTCGCCGGGCGCCTGCAGGAAGTGTGGGCGGAAGTGGCGTTCCTGGATGTTGTCGTTCTCGTCCCCGCTGTCTCTGGACCTGGACCGCGGCCTGCGGACCACAAGGCACGAGGGCTCGAGTACTTTAAGCTTATTAAACGTATATTTATCCGACATAACTCGTCTTTATTTATTTAACTTTGTTTGCGTGTTTTCTCCTAAAGTTGCGTAATGCCTCATTTGCATATTTCTGTGTATTTAATTTCTCTGAAAGATTTGTGTATAAACTAGGCTCATTTTCTCGATTTTACAACAACAAAAAAATTCACCTTTTAAAGTCTTTAGCATGTGACACATCCCAGTGTTTCCCCCACCATTCTATCAGGGTGAGGCCCCGCCCCCCTGAAATGTTCTCTATCGCGCCAGATTACAGCAGAAGTAATGTACGGTTCTTTCCTTCAAGACGTGTTTGTTCTTGTATTAAACTAAACGTCTGTTGCTGGTCGTCTCTCCAGCAGCATGTCATTCTGTCTCCACGTGTCGGTCACTCTTCTCTCTCCGTCTCGCGGCAGAGCTCCATGCCGGCGTGTCTGCGCGCGCATCGAGCGGAGCACAAAAAGTCCCCTTTACCTTCCGCCCCGCGTCACCGACACGTCGCCCTCTGCTTCTCTGTGAATATCGAGCAGCAGACGGGAGGAAGGAGGCGGACTGCCGCGGCTTGACACTCACAGGAGTGAAACAACTTCAACGACACCGGAAGTCAACAAAGTTGCGTTAATTGCGTTAAAATATAATCGCATAGATTAACGCGTTAACGCTGACAGCCCTAATATAAACACAGAGCAGAGGCACAGGTGTGATTGACCCTCATTAAGAGTCAACACACACACACACAAACAAACAAACACACACACACAAACAAATACACACACACACAAACAAATACACACACACACAAACAAATACACACACACACAAACACAAACAAATACACACAAACAAACAAATACACACACACACACAAACAAATACACACACACACACACACACAAACAAATACACACACACAAACAAATACACACACACACAAACAAATACACACAATACACACACACACAAACAAATACACACACACACACACACACACAAACAAATACACACACATGAATGAGACTGTTTTATTTTGAAGGGCCTCCTCACCGGCGCATGTGTCCGGGGGCGGAGCGCGGGGTCCGGCCCCGCTGGTTCACGGCCTGGACCATCATCCTGCCGGTGCAGCTCACCCTGCCCTGTGGGGGGGGGGGGGGGGGGGGGGGTAAAGAGAGGGAGAGAGAGAATGAGGAGCCCCTCCAAATATAAAAGCCTGAGGGACCTGTGAGTTGTGGTGACTTCCTGTTTCAGTCAACGGCCACTTCCTCTCTCTCTCTCTTTCTCTCCCGCTCACTCCTTTGCTTTCACTCTCTCACTCCCTCTATTTCCCTCTCTCTCACTCACTCACTTTCTCACTCCCTCACTCCCCCCCCCCTCTCTCTCTCTCTCTCACTCACTCCCTCACTCACCCCCCCCTCTCTCTCTCTCTCTCACTCCCTTGATCCCCCCCCCCCTCACCTGTGGGTTGCCGGCCATGACGGTGTAGTTGCCGTCGTCGTCCAGCGAGCTGCTGGCCGTGTGGAGGCAGCAGCTGCCGTCGGCGTGCCGGCTGATCCGGTAGTGATCGCTGCGCTTAGAGATCTGCTTCCCGTCTTTGAACCAGTACACCTGACCAGAACGATGACATCATTACACCTGAACCAGTACACCTGACCAGAACGATGACATCATTACACCTGACCAGAACGATGACATCATTACACCTGAACCAGAACAATGACATCATTACACCTGAACCAGTACACCTGACCAGAACGATGACATCATTACACCTGAACCAGAACGATGACATCATTACACCTGAACCAGTACACCTGGTGACATCATGGGGGTCAGGTCAGAATGATGACATCATTACACCTGACATATTCAATAGGATAACACCTGTATTTATCGACCTCTCCCCGTGTAACCTGAGACGTTCCTCTGGAGGTTCATGAGCGTCTCTCTCTCTTATCGCCTCCTTCGCCTCCTTATCTCCCTCCTTTTCCTTCACTTCCTCACTTCCCCCTGAAGCCTGTCATCGGCCAGCGTGAGCTGCTTATCACAACCCGGAGCACGTGCACTAAACTACCCGGCAACGACTCCCGAAGCCTCCAGAGCTCATCCAGAATACCCAGATCTTCATCTCCCTCCTCCTCATCATCATCGGCTCTCGAGGACAAATCAACAAAGTACTTTTATTTTTTGCATCCTCTGTCACTTGTTATCAGAGTTCATTGGAGTGTTTACATGTGAAACTCCTCTAAGAGGAAGACTTTGGGGATGAAGAGGAGGCGTTGCTCCTCCTGCATCGTTCAATCTAAGAGGTTTTAATCTATTTTAACTCGTCTTCTTTCATTCTAGAGGAAATAAAACATTTATTTTACCACTTTGTCTGTTTGCGTCTGCAGATTTCTCCTAAATTCACCAAAAGTCACGTTGCATAACGCCTCATTTGCATATTTAAACACAACATATCATTTCATAATACACTAAACTCTTCATGTTTTGTGCCTTTAATCTCTAAGGGACGTTTTCTCTCCTCTTCATCATGCCCCCCCCCCCCCCTACCTTGGGTTTGGGGTCTCCGTGGACCTTGCAGGTGAAGGTGACCGGCATGCCCTCGAACACCTTGTAGTGTTTGAGCTTTTGCTCGAACGTCGGCGCGGCGCCGGCGGCGCCGTCGTCGTCGTCGTGCTGCACGTCGTCGTCCGACTCCTCCACCGGGTAGCGCTCCAGGCGGAACTCGATCTCACTGATGAGCCGCTGCTCGAAGCTGGACACCTTGTACTCCTGTAGGAGGACGCCGGGGGAGGTTTAGTGACATCTAGTGGCGAGGTTACAGAATGCAACCAACTACATACCCCCTGGCTAAGCCCCTCCCCTTTCTACGGAGGCCTACGAGGCAGATATCATTAGGGCTTCAGTAATATTAGTAGTAGTACTAGGAGATACTGGAAGACTCCTTGGAAGACTACATGGAAGACTCCATGGAAGACTCCTTGGAAGACTCATTGGAAGACTCCTTGGAAGACTTGGAAGACTCATTGGAAGACTACATGGAAGACTCATTGGAAGACTACATGGAAGACTCCATGGAAGACTCATTGGAAGACTACATGGAAGACTACATGGAAGACTCCATGGAAGACTCCTTGGAAGACTACATGGAAGACTCCTTGGAAGACTCCATGGAAGACTCCATGGAAGACTCCATGGAAGACTCCTTGGAAGACTCCATGGAAGACTCCTTGGAAGACTACATGGAAGACTCCTTGGAAGACTACATGGAAGACTCCTTGGAAGACTACATGAAGTACTTCATGGAAGACTCCATTAAGACGCACTGTTCCTTTAAGAGCTCTTGTCTGTCCTCCATTAACTCGTCTCTTCATTGACACCCCAAACTACCAACTTTCTCTGCTGAACTCTCCTCCTCCTCCTCCTCCTCCTCTTTCCCTCACCAAGCCTCCATCAATCTGTCATCGCTGCCGAGGGGAACATCTGCAGAGCGGCGTGGCGACACATCAGAGTAATGACAGGCCGGCGGAGCAGCTGCCCCCCCCCCCCCCCCGCAACACTTTCACAATTACTCCTCCCTTTTCTGAGAAGTGGAACCGTAATTGCCGATTCGGACCGACATCCCGATGTCATGCGTGGCGTGATGATGATGATGGTGATGATGCAACGTGCAGAACAAACAACCCAAAACAAAGCAATGTGCTGACGGGCGAGAACATGCTGCCCACGCTGCCCTGTGTGTGCCAGCTCACACACACACACACACACACACACACAAACGCACACACACACACACACACAGGGAAAACAGAGGTTTCAAACACCTTTTGAGGGAAAGGTTCTCTGTCAGATGACTTGTCTTCCTGTTGGGACAAAGACATGTTTGTTGTGCCATCACTGAGCACCACACACTTGTTTCTGTGTGTGTGTGTGTGTGTGTGTGTGTGTATGGCGTTTCTGAATGGTCACTTCGATTCACACAAACATCGTATAGAGATGATCCCCACGAGGTGAAATATTGAACTTATAGAGATCCCCGTGAAACGTCTCCACTTCATCACCGAAATTAAGATAAATATTTATTGCATTACAAGTTCTCTGAAATGTTATGTTTGAATATGCAGATGAGCATTATGTAACGGTGAGCTTTGGTGAATTTAGAAGAAATCAAACAAACGTCTCTTAAATGTTCTTCCTGTCGTGTCTTTATACAAACGACCATTTAGAGTAGAATAAAGAGTTTCTGTAGAACCGACCTGCCTGTAAAACACGTGTTCTGCCTGCAGTCTGGACTCATGTGAATGAACGGTGTGAGTGAAGAACCCTGTGGAGGCGCTGCAGTGCATTCTGGGTTGTTTGGTGAGACAACACTCTGGTTTCTACCAGTTTGAATAAACAGAGCTTTTTATGGGCGTGTTTACAACCTGCTTCCATGAACCGGTCTTCAACAGCGTTTACAGGGACACCCCTAGCCCCCCCCCCCTCCCCTAGCCCAAGGAAAACCCGTCTTCATGAGATCGGAATGACACAAGCAAAGTATCGGTAAACAGAAAGAAGCTTGTTTAATTTACTGCCACAGAGTATTGCTTTAGGTTTAGGAAAAGATCGTTAAATAGTTTGTTAGGTTTAGGAAAAGATCGTAAGTTAATCAGTACTTTTAGAAAAGATAGTAAAATAATCGCTACTTTTAGGAAAAGATCGTGAAATACTTAGATTGTATACGGAAGTTACGTGATAAATAAATCAACGTGGACTTCTCGTTTCACGCAGGCAACGGACGCCATAATAGCGGTTTTGTTTTAGCTAACGAGTTTGATTCAGGTCATTTTTCATTGAAGGGGGGGGGGGGGGGTGATGCCGTGTGAGTGTGTGAGTGTTGTTCCCCTCCAGGTGTGTGCGTGTGAGTGTGTGAGTGTTGTTCCCCTCCAGGTGTGTGCGTGTGTGTGTGTGTGTGTCGTCCCCCCTTCAGGTGTGTGTGTGTGTGGGTTGTTCTCCTCCAGGTGTGTGTGTTGTTCACCTCCAGGTGTGTGTGTGTGTGTGTTGTCTCCCCTCCAGGTGTGTGTGTGTGTGTGTGTTGTTCCCCTCCAGGTGTGTGTGTGTTGTCTCCCCTCCAGGTGTGTGCGTGTGTGTGTGTCGTCCCCCCTTCAGGTGTGTGTGTGTGTGGGTTGTTCTCCTCCAGGTGTGTGTGTTGTCCCCCCTTCAGGTGTGTGTGTGTGCGTGTGTGTGTGTGTGTGTGTGTTGTCTCCCCTCCAGGTGTGTGTGTGTGTGTGTGTGTCGTCTCCCCTTCAGGTGTGTGTGTGTGCGTGTGTGTGTGTGTGTGTGTGTTGTCTCCCCTCCAGGTGTGTGTGTGTGTGTGTGTGTTGTCTCCCCTCCAGGTGTGTGCGTGTGTGTGTGTGTCGTCTCCCCTCCAGGTGTGTGTGTGTGTGTGTTGTCTCCCCTCCAGGTGTGTGTGTGTACCTGCGTGACAGGCTCCTCCTCCGCGTCCTGAGTGTTTAGGACTGTGGCGGCGGTGGCGGCTCCCAGCAGCCGGCGAGCCATCTTCTCCTCATAGGTTAGCTTCTGGAAGGAGGTTAACGGGAGGGGGAGGGGTTAGTGTGTGAGTGGCAGAACACATACACACACACACACACACACGTATACACACCACCGGCTAGCCGCTGTATTAATTTGACATGTATGAATTTAATTTGAGGCTACATGGCACGAAAAGGCTTAAATGTCTCGTTTCTGTATGAATAGTTGCACGATTAACAAATAGTTAATCTGAGTGCCTGAACACACACACACACACACCTGTTGGCCATTACTCATGCGCTCCTCCTTGAAGCGCAGCTTCCTCTCCAGGTCCTGGATCACGGCGTCCTTGGTGCCCTGGATGTCGGAGTCGGAGGCGGCGCGCGGCGCCCTGGTGACGGAGGTCTTCCTGGGGAACGCCTTGCTGCGGGACGGAGACACACAGCGGCCGTTAGGACGAGGCGGCGCCCGGTAGACTCCTCCTTCCTCTCACGGCTGACCCTTATCTGGACATGAGCATTCCTCGGAGCGTCTTCTTATCTCTCGACGTGGCAGCAGGAATGTCGGGGGGGGGGGGGGGGTTAAGTGAGATGACCTTGAACATTTCTCTCTCCAGAAACATCAGAATATAATTATATTATACACAATGAGATTTATGTCAGCGCAATATATATTCTGCATATATTTATATATATGCAGAATATATATATATATATATATGCAGAATATATATATGCAGAATGTATACATACATATTCTGCATATTCTGTACATATATATATATCTAATAACATGACCTCATAGATATCACATGAACCTTCACCTCTGACCTTAGGAGGAGTTATTGACCTCATACTCACACAGTCCCGTTGCCCCTGGGGAGGCCCAGGGCGTTGACCGTGGGGCTGCTGGGCGAGGACGGCGTGGAGGGCAACACCGAGGTCAGGAAGCTGGAGGCCGGAGACGGGGGGACGGAGGAGAACGGCGAGGACGCATCGGAGAAGACCGGAGACACGGGGAGGGGCGGAGGAGGAGGAGGAGGGAAGTCTTGGGCGGGCCCCGACGGGGAGGGCAGGTTAGTGGAGCTGAAGAAGGGCGGAGGAGGAGGCGGGAAGGACGGGGAGGTCGGGGACTCCACGCTGCCGGCCTTGGCGAGGGGGGGCGTGCCCACCAGGCCGAAGGGCTTGTGCGAGGTGGCGGGCGACAGCGGCGAGGGGCTGGACCCCGAGGAGCCGGAGGACTGGGTGGCGTAGCCCGCCCTGCCGGGGCCCTGGGCGGCGATGAACTGCTTGGGCCGGGCGTAGTTGAAGGTGCTGGCCTGCATGGCAGCGGCGCTGCTCTCCAACTCCTGGAAGGAGGGAGGAGGCGGGAGAGGAGGAGATGGCGGAGCAGGAGGAGGCACTTCCTGAGCCGGTCGCTGGGGCGGAGGCGGGACTTCCTGTTCCTGCAGTTTCTGCTGCTGCCAGTTGGCGGCTTCCTGTTGCTCCAGTAGAATCTGGTCCTGCAGCAGCTTCAGCTGGGTCGCGTTCCTGGAAACAAGAACCACGTCACATGACCTCATGTCTGTAGAGGAGCTCCACCACGTCACATGACCTCATGTTAGTCTGTAGAGGAGCTCCACCACGTCACATGACCTCATGTTAGTCTATAGAGGAACTCCACCACGTCACATGACCTCATGTTCTCATGTTATAGAGGAGCTCCTGCAGCTCTGCTTTCTAAAAATACTTTTAAAGGATGACATCAGCACATGGTTTCTCCAGATTAACTGTTTTCCTCTCTGGTCTGAAGATGAAGGATTGTCAGGCAAAGCAGTGTTTTTTGTGTGTGTGTGTGTGTGTGTGTGTGTGAGTTCTGGGAAGGAAGCCGCTCCACCAGCAGCACGACCTGATAGGTTATCAGCCTCTCACCGTTCACAAAGACGTGTTGAGGATGCATGAAGGCTGGAGGAAGAGGAGAGAATCACCCTCGTGCACCGGGACTATGAAACCAGCTCTACCCGTGTACCGGAACTATGAAACCAGCTCTACCCGTGTACCGGAACTATGAAACCAGCTCTACCCGTGTACCGGGACTATGAAACCAGCTCTACCCGTGTACCGGAACTATGAAACCAGCTCTACCCATGTACCGGAACTATGAAACCAGCTCTACTCGTGTACCGGGAGTTATTTCACTGTAATTAACTGATGGAGGGCCTGATGGAGGGTCTGATGGAGGGTCTGATGGAGGGTCTGATGGAGGGCCTGATGGAGGGCCTGATGGAGGGTCTGATGGAGGGCCTGATGGAGGGTCTGATGGAGGGTCTGATGGAGGGCCTGATGGAGGGTCTGATGGAGGGTCTGATGGAGGGCCTGATGGAGGGTCTGATGGAGGGTCTGATGGAGGGTCTGATGGAGGGTCTGATGGAGGGCCTCCTCTCTGCAGGACCAGGAGCCGTACACCTTCACAAGATCTACGGAGTCCACGGGACCTCCGAGGTCACGTGACCCCCAAATCACTTCCAGATGTTGAATAATTAGTGGAGTCTTTGGAGACTGGGGAGAAGACCTCCACCCCCCCCCTTCGCCTCCCTCTCCCCGTCACCAGAGGGTTTTCCACCAACACATGACAGTAACCCCCCCCCTCGTTTCTCTTCACCTTCAGCTCTCCTCCTCCTCCTCTTCCTCCTGACGAGTCGTTTTGCGTTTACAGGAATAGTTTGGCAGCCGGGGAGCCGGCGGCCGCCTCAACTCCTTTTTTGGCTGTGTTTTCTGCTCCGGAGGAGAGGAAACTCACTCGCTTCCTCTCCTCCTCTCCTCCCTCTCCTCCCTCTCCTCCTCCCCTCTTTTACTGCCTCGCCGTCAAACTCCTCAAACTTATAGATTTTTATTTTTGAATTTCAGTAAACGCGGTGAAGGTTCCGGTGTCGTTGCCTTAAAAGGAGATTTGTTGAAGGTTGTCCCTGAAGACGAGCGCCGCTCTTCATCTCTAACACTAAACGCTCCTCTCACTGTAATAAAGTTATGAAGATGCTCCTAAATACAAGTAAAAGATTAGATTAAACGTTTTATATTTCAGGTCTTTGTAACACGTGTTCATCAAGAGGCAACGAGGCCGTTAAAGGTGCTTATTAATATCATTATGATAATAAAACATCATAAACACGTTTATTGTTAGACATTAGAACTTTAACTTGTTTATTGACGGTAAAGAACACATCAAAATGTAATAAGTTGTTTATACTAATGTCATTACAAACACAAATACATTACATTTAACTAACTTATATACATAATGTCATTGTTAAACCTTTACGCTGCTTTTTGTTGTTAATTATTAAGGTTAATACATTCTTTATTATTAGTTCATTTACAGTTAACTTTGCTTTTTGCGAGTCCTGGATCTAAAACAAGAGCAACACCTTGTTAACGATACTTAATCCTTACTTGTGAACAGTTAACTATGCTTCTTAAAACAAGAACAATGCTTTGTTAATCAGTGTTAATCAGTATTAATCTGTATTAATCTGTATTAACTATGCTTCTTAAAACAAGAACAATGCTTTGTTCATCAGTGTTAATCAGTATTAATCTGTATTAACTATGCTTCTTAAAACAAGAACAATGCTTTGTTAATCAGTATTAATCTGTATTAATCTGTATTAACTATGCTTCTTAAAACAAGAACAATGCTTTGTTAATCAGTGTTAATCAGTATTAATCTGTATTAATCTGTATTAACTATGCTTCTTAAAACAAGAACAATGCTTTGTTAATCAGTATTAATCAGTATTAATCTGTATTAACTATGCTTCTTAAAACAAGAACAATGCTTTGTTAATCAGTATTAATCAGTATTAATCTGTATTAACTATGCTTCTTAAAACAAGAACAATGCTTTGTTAATCAGTATTAATCAGTATTAATCTGTATTAACTATGCTTCTTAAAACAAGAACAATGCTTTGTTCATCAGTGTTAATCAGTATTAATCTGTATTAACTATGCTTCTTGCCTGTCGTCCACCATGTAAAGGTCGTCTTGTATCGTTTGCAGCTGCATGAATAGTTTTATGGCCCCTTATGGATTCACATCAATTGAAGGTCCCCCCCCCCCTCCCCTCCTCCAAACCGCTCTGACCACGCATCTAGGCCCCGCCCCTTCCTGTCAGACCCTGGACCCCGCTGCCCTCATTCTCCGTCTCTGCGGCGGCTGAATCAGAAGGAAGTTTTCCTCGGTCGCCATGACAACGCGTTGTGTTGTTGGTGCTCCGGTCCGAGCCAACTGGCATGAAGCGTGCTCTAGTCTTATGTCTCTCTCTCACCCTCTCTCTGTCTCACTCTCTCTCTCTCACTCCCTCTCTCTCTCTCCCTCTCTCCTTCTTCTCTCCCTTTCTCTCACTCCACCCTCCCTCTCTCTCTCTCTCTCCCTTTCTCTCACTCCCTCTCTATCTCTCTCTCTCTCTCTTCTTCTATGTCTTGTTTTTTTCTTCTTTTTTCCTCTCCAGACTTTCTGGTGGTTTATAAATAGTCTGAGTTATATTTCGTTTTCCCTTTTCATCTTGAAAAAATACTTTCCTTGGGCTGGATCCTGTCTGTAAACTCTTTAATGGAGAGGGGGGGGGAGAGAGGGGGGGGGGTCTGGTCTGCAGTTCTCTCTCTTGGGGTCTCTCCAGTTTCTCTCAGTAACAGCTCAGTAAACAGATCCAGGACCAGCGGCAGTTGAACGTGTTTCTTTACGTGGCGCTCGGAGCATCTTGACTCAATAAGGACCTCAACATCTGAGGCGCCGCTGTTTACTCGTTGTTTCCTCGTTGTTTACTCGCTGTTTCCTCGTTGTTTACTCGTTGTTCTCTCGTTGTTTACTCGCCGCCCTCTTGTTGGTGCTTCCTGAGCAACAAGGAGCCGAGCTGCGTGAGAACCAGAGCAGCTGGCCGACGGAGCGCTTCACAGAGCGATGACAGGAAGTGGGCGAGCAGAGAGACAGGAAGTCGTTGAGTATACGGAGGGTAATGAGGGGTTTCCTTCTGTCAACAACAACAACAACAACAACAAGGCGATCTTAAGACGCCTGTTCAGCTTTATAGAAACGGAGCGAGGTGAAGATACATTAGTGTGGCTGAGGCCACAGGCATGTGTGTGTGTGCATTACACCTCTGTGTGTGTGTGTGTGTGTGTGCATTACACCTCTGTGTGTGTGTGTGTGTGTGCATTACACCTCTGTGTGTGTGTGTGTGCATTACACCTCTGTGTGTGTGTGTGTGTGTGTGTGTGCATTACACCTCTGTGTGTGTGTGTGTGTGCATTACACCTGTGTGTGTGTGTGTGTGCATTAGACCTCTGTGTGTGTGTGTGTGTGTGCATTACACCTGTGTGTGTGTGTGTGTGTGCATTACACCTCTGTGTGTGTGTGTGTGTGCATTACACCTCTGTGTGTGTGTGTGTGTGTGTGTGTGTGTGTGTGTGTGTGTGTGTGTGTGTGTGTGTGTGTGTGTGTGTGTGTGTGTGTGTGTGCGGTCAGCAACAGGTCGACCTTGTCAATGATTCATGAATCCATAATAAGTCAAATTGAAGCTTCGGCTTCACACCTTCAACACAAACACAACGTCATCCACACACACACACACACACACACACACACACACACACACACACACACACACACACACACACACACACACACACACACACACACACACACACACACACACACACACACACACACACACACACACACACACACACACACACACACACACACAGAGGTGTAATGCAAACACACACACACCTTGTTCCTGTGTTATTCTGTTAGGCTCCGCCTGCACACACCTGGCTCACGGCTTCCTGGCTCATGATTCGCCACCAAGTGTTGCATCATCACTGTGTGTGTGACAGAGATGTGTGTGTGTGTGTGTGTGTGGAGATGGAGGACATGTTCTCCTCCAGCCTTTGTTCTCCTGGTGGCCTCAAATGTTCTCTCAGCCCCTCTCCTCCTCCCTCCCTCCCCCCTCCTCTAATTGCACACACACACCACATGAAACAGAACCAGACTGCCCCCCCCCCCCCCTGAACATAGAGCGTTCTTCTTATTGCAGCCACACCAACTTTCTCCTGCTTCTCTCTCTCTCTCTCTCTCTCTCTCAGCCTGAACTCAATGCACCTCTCCCCCTCTCCCCCTGAGGGCTCACAACAATCAGCCAGCGTTTTTCTATACACCTTCATCCATCTCCTCCTCCCCCTCCCTCCCTCCCTCCCTCCCTCCCTCCCTCTCTCTCTCTCTTTCTCTCCCAGTGATAGTGTTTTTTTTCTTCTTTTTTTCCTCTCCAGCAGGAATGCCGAAGACATTCTTCCGTGGATTGGAGTGGGATTAGGACGAGGAGGAGGAGGAGGAGGAGAGGCAGAAGGAGGAGAAGAAGTGAAAGAGTCAGACGTTCTCAGACTCTATTGTGTAAACTAATCCATCGACTCCAGAGAGGAGCAAACACAGACACCACTTATCTTCCCTTAAAGTGATCCTCTCTCTCTCTCTCTCTCTCTCTCGCTCTCCCTCTCTCTCCCCCCCCCTCTCTCTCTCTCTCTCAGCCTGAACTCAATGCACCTCTCCCCCTGAGCCTCTAACAGATGAACGGTCCGGAGACATTTAAACATTAACTTCCGGTCCTCTCCCTGTGGTCGTCCTCGAGAACCCTTCAAGTCTACTTTAATTCTACTTCAATTCTACTTTAATTCTACTTTAATTCTACTGTAATGACAAAGTGCTTCTTTTGAAAGTAGAGGGAGAGAAGAGGAGTGTTTACCTTCGGTGGCGTCGCTGTGTATTCCTGCAGGAGGTCTGAGTGCAGCCGGCCAGGTGAGGAGCAGCTATATACTGGAGAGACCTCTCTCTCTCTCTCTCTCTACCTCCTCCCTCCTTTCCCACTCTCCCTCTCTCCCTCTCTCTGCATGAGTCAGTCTGTCTGCTTTGGCTCCTCCTCTTCACAATAAAAGCCCCAGCCTGCCTGAGGCCAGTCCCTCTTTCAGAATAAGAGCTCTTCTAACCCAGAGGAATCCCCCCCCTCTCAACCCCCCCCCCCATCTACCCCCCCCCCCCTCTCAAAAGATAACAAGAGCCTTCAGAGTCGCACAAAAGAAAATGCAGAAGAAGAAAAGGTGAAAAGTGACGGATTGCTTTTTAAATCTGAAGAACAAGAGGAAAGAATAAAGCGTTTAAGAGAATAAGAGTTTAAGAGAATAAAGGTGTGGTCAGTTCCCGTCAGGTTCAGGTGTCACGAGACGCCCTCTAGAAAAGAGAATCCACATTCACACATGACAACAATAATAATAACAACCATAGTTTGAAGCCCTCAGGACCACATGAGTCATGGAGGCTGAGGATTTGGCTTCATTCACGTTTGCTCGTGTTTCTCAATTTAGGAATTTTTCCTTCATTTTTTGGGGGTGAAACAAAGTTATTCTTCTTTTTCTCTCACTAGAATAAGTCATATTTCTATTTTTGGGGTGTGCAACAACATCTATTCTTAGATAGTGTGTGCTTCCCAGACTGATGATGAGTCACGGTGTGTGTGTGTGTGTGTGTGTGTGTGTGTGTGGAGGGGGTCCTCTCTGTGATGCAATACATCGACAGCGCAGTGAGGGGAAAGTTTGTCTTAGGACATCTGAACACGAGACACAAATGATACGACATCCCATCAGCACCATGTCAGAGAGACGGAGGGATGTTTAGGCCCTGGAGATGTTTAGTGATATTTATATTAGCTTATCAATAATATAAATGATACTTTTGAGGATTTACTGGCTGATTGTGACACACAATAAGCCCCCCTGGAGGAGAGAGTCATTCCCTGAAGCGCTGACTCATCGATTCATCGGCGAGTCTCAGAGTCGCCTCCCGGTGACAAGAGAGTGTGTGTGTGTGTGTATGTTGTTGTTACACACACTAATTAGTGTGTTGTTGTTACACACACTAATTAGTGTAAGTGGTGTGTTGGTCTGACTGTGTCTAAAGAGAGATCAAGTCTTTACGGCACACACACACCCACACACACACCCACACACACGGCATCAGACGGGGTCAGGATTTAATCAGAGATTGATTGACCTAATCCGGAAACAATGTGATCCTCTCTCTCTCTGTGTGTGTGTGTGTGTGTGTGTACATGTGTGTGTGTGTCAGTGTTTAACATACCAGGGTGTTCTTTCCTGGGAAACGCACAGTGTGCTTTCTATGAGGGGATCATTGAGGCCTGTTAGTTTCCATGCTGTCAACTCACACACACACACACACACACACACACACCCGCTCTGTGTTATGAATGTCAGCTCCGACAACTCTCTTCCTTATTTGGAAGGTTTCGGGTCACGCAGCCGACCGACCAATCCGGCGGTCCGGCCTCTCGGCCAATCCCGTGCCTCCCATGTCCTTTTAAGGCCGGCCCCTCTCCCCCATGTGAGATGATCTGCTCTCCCTCGTCTCTCTGACTTCATTTGAGCTGGGTTTTTTGTTATGTTGCTCTATCTCCTTTCCCCCCCGATGACAACACAACTTTCTGTTTCTGCCCCTTTTTGTTTTTATTTCTGCTTGCTCCATTAGCTGCTAATCAAAACTTCCACTAATTAGCGTGTGGTTGCGGTGAGGCGTGTGTTACTGCAACACCTCCACAGGAGAGGGACTGTTGGTGCTTCGTGAGCGAGTTCACGACTCACACCTCGTAAACACACACCAACAACGCCGAGGCCCCGCAACACACAACACAGAGCCTGTAAGAACACGAGCAGGGAGGACATCTCCTGCACAAGGGACACACGTGTGTGTGTGTTTGTGTGTCTGTGGTCTGTGTGTATGTATGTGTGTGTTTATCTATGTGTGTGTGTGTGTGGGAGGCTTGTTGACAGTTGTTTGTTGTCTTCTGTTTTCATGCCGTTGCCCTTGACGACAGCCTCTCCGGGTTAAAGAGTCTCCAGCAGTCGTTTTACTCTCATGGTGTAATAGTTGTATATCAATAACTTTATTTATATATACATTTATACATATAATTTTAAATATATATAATTAAATATAATTATATATTTATATTATATATATAAAATGATATATATATATATTATTATTTACAATTAATATATATATATATATACAATTCTAGATATATTTATATTTAAATATGTATAATTATATTTACTTAAAATCTTATATATATATTTATATACATATATAGATAATATATAATAAGAAAGAAAAGTGACAGAGATTAATATAATTTAGACATAAACAAGATGATAATATAAAACCCTATAATGATTTAAAGTGACTCATTCTGATGTTCTGTTCTTCATCTTCTGTAATCTGACAACACGACGAGCAGAACATCCAAAATGCATGTTGAGCTCTTTGTGGGACGGAGTTCGTGCAAGAGAATCATTTGTCTAATAAAAGGGAGATTACGATGTGGATCTGTGTGTGTGTGTGTGTGTGTATGTGTGAGATGCCCCCCAGACATGACCCCGCCCTGTAATATGAAGCCACGCCCCCGTTATCCCGTTGCCATAGTTATCCGAGAGTGAATTAAACCGTAAAATCCGTGACCCCCCCACGAGACCGTAGTCCTGAATCCTGCTGGTCTGAGTTCCAGACCCCGTCTGCAGGCCCGGCTCCTTAAAGGCTTAAAGGATCCTCAGATCTCAGACCGCCACGCGCTGTCGCTGGTTCATCCGATCCTAACACGTCCATCAACGTCGCCGATTAAAGAAAAGAAAGAAAGTGTGTTTCGTTTTCCCGTGTAGAGTTACGTGTCACGAGGAGAAGTCACATTCCAGAGACTCATGAAGAGCCGGTGCTGCCAACTGGAAACCTGTCTGTCCTCCACCATGTGTGGGGGGTCATTAGCTAACCTTACTCGCTAACGTTACTAGATAATGCTAGTAGTTGACGTTATTAGCTAACATTACAAGCTAACATTATAAGCTAACGTTACAAGCTAATGTTACTAGTTGAAATTACTAGCTAATGTTACTCTTTAACATTATAAGCTAACGTTACTAGCTAATGTTATTAGCGAACGTTACAAGCTAATGTTACGAGTTGACGTTACTAGCTAATGTTACTAGTTGACGTTACTAGTTAACATTATTAGCTAACGTTACTAGCTAACGTTACTAGCTCTCCTCCTGTTGGTCTAAACACTGTTTGGTTGTTTACAAAGTCACATGATCAGAGACTAGAGCATTATCATGATGTCCTGATCACATGATCTACTGGTCACATGATCTACTGGTCACATGATCTACTGGTCACATGTTCTACTGGTCACATGTTCTACTGGATACTGGAGGATATAACTTTATTTCCTCTGTGATGGTGAACATTGGACTGTGTCATTAATCTGAGGTTCACATGAAGAACCATGAGGGGGAGGGGGGGGGGGGTTTGGGAGGATATCCAAGTGTCACATTTCCTCGTGAGTAAAAGCTTTGCAGAAACCCTTAAGTATTAAAGTCGAGACACTCCCTGAGATAATTAAAGGCTTACTCTGAAAACAAGAGTCGGAGTTTCCACTCTAGTCCCTAGTCCATTGGATTTAATGCATGTCAACAAAGTGGAGCTTGTGAAGCAGAACTCCAGTAAAACGACAACAGGAAGTGAAGAACTCAACGTGAGCTCCGGTGTTTCAGGTCTGTGTTCCTCCGTGTGACCCGGAGCCGGCCTGTGGCTGCGAGCAGGCCGTCATCATGTGGCATGCTCTCTAATCGCCTCACAGTTGGCAGCTGGTTGTTGTTGTTGTTTCAGTGTCTTCATGTTGTTCTTGTGGATAATGAAGCAGCTTTAATGCCTCCTTAAAATAAAAGTTTGGTTGCATCTCTTTCTCAGTAACTTCTTGTCCAACCACTGCCTCGGATTTATTGTGCAATATTATAAATTAGGTGCATGATTTCTAATGTTTGCATGTGGCGCCACTCGACTCACAGATATGTATTTACCTTTGACTCCCCGTCTCCTCCTCTACTCTCTGAGCTCTGGAAGCACAGAACGAAGAACGAGTCACAACATGAACAGATGAAAGCAGAGCGCCCAGGAGCCGGAGCCACGGCCAGGAGCCGGAGCCACGCCCAGCAGCCGGAGCCACGGCCAGGAGCCGGAGCCACGGCCCGGAGCCACGCTCAGGAGCCAGAGCCACGGTCAGCAGCCGGAGCCACGGCCCGGAGCCACGCTCAGGAGCCGGAGCCACGGCCAGCAGCCGGAGCCACGGCCCGGAGCCACGCTCAGGAGCCGGAGCCACGGCCAGCAGCCGGAGCCACGGCCAGGAGCCACGCTCAGGAGCCGGAGCCACGGCCAGCAGCCGGAGCCACGGCCGGGAGCCACGCTCAGGAGCCGGAGCCACGCTCAGGAGCCGGAGCCACGGCCAGCAGCCGGAGCCACGGCCGGCAGCCGGAGCCACGCTCAGCAGCCGGAGCCACGGCCAGGAGCCGGAGCCACGCCCAGCAGCCGGAGCCACGGCCAGGAGCCGGAGCCACGGCCAGCAGCCGGAGCCACGCCCAGGAGCCGGAGCCACGGCCAGCAGCCGGAGCCACGGCCGGCAGCCGGAGCCACGGCCAGGAGCCGGAGCCACGGCCAGGAGCCGGAGCCACGGCCAGCAGCCGGAGCCACGGCCGGCAGCCGGAGCCACGGCCAGGAGCCGGAGCCACGCCCAGGAGCCGGAGCCACGGCCGGCAGCCGGAGCCACGCCCAGGAGACACCATGAACAGATGAAAGCAGAGCGCCCAGGAGCCGGAGCCACGGCCAGGAGCCGGAGCCATGCAGCGGTGCAGGAACCAAGCGCTGCAACCCGAACCCTGGTCTGAACACTGGGACAGTATTTTTGGAAACTTCAACAAATAAATCTAAATAAAAAGTATAAATCGAGAGCAGAGAGAGGGCAACCATGCAAGCAGCCGGTGCTTTGAGCTCAGCGAAGACAGCATGAGGAATGTTCTTCCATTTTAGTTCAGCAGTTAGCATGCTAATATTAGCTCATATTAGCTCATATTAGCTAATATGAGCTAATATTCATGAAACCGAAGCATTGGGGAGGAAAAGGTCGGGAGGTGGATGTTCACACCCGAATACTCTCGACTCGAGTCGTTTGGATTCATTCACAACGTTTGGTGATATTTTCAGGCGATGACAAAAGTTATTAAACTTCATGCTGAAGAGACAAATATCTGAGCCACTTCAATGGCCGTCCGTCTAATACGTTGTTACGGGGAAAAAGGTCAGAAGGATTTATTCTCTGCAAAAATCATGAATATATTTGCAAATTAATTGAATAACCATCTAAGAGTCGTCGAGATATCCCCGTCTGAACGACCGACTGTTGAAAGAAGAAAAGAAAACCGATATCTCGAGTGAAAGAAGACACGACACACAGCAGCGTTAGTGAAAGATTGAGGAAGCAGCAGACTATTCCGTCTCTTTTCCGTCTCTATTGTGGTGGAGTTGACCTCCTACCTGTGGGAACACCAAGGTGCTCAGGAAGTCGGCACAATGGCTCCGGCATGCGGGCCGAGGATTGCGCAACAATAGGAGCCAACGAGTAGAGAGAAGCCACAGATCTGTTTACAGCCGGCAGCCCGGGAGCCACACTGACACCGACGGGACATAATGAAAGCCAGGGGAAGGCTTTTGTTCTGAAAACAACAACAACCCCCCCCCCCCCCCCCCTTCCCGATGGTCAGGTACTCACAGCTTGGGTTTGGGCCTGGTGGGCAGCGGAGGGCCATCCTTCCCCGGGGACGGAGGGCAGTCTGTTGCCACTCGGGCCGGACTTTGAGCTGTGGCATCAGGGTGAGACTGTGGTGGAGGTAGGGGTGGTGGTGGGGTTACTTTACACAGGCTTAGTGATGCTAGATTTGGGGCGTGCCCGTAATCTGTCCCCTCGCCCTCCGCCTCCGGGGCCAGCGCACCGGGCCAGATCTCCAGCTCCCCGGCGAGGAACGCGCCGGGCTGAGGCGGCGTCTTGGGCGGCAGCTCCAGGAGGCTGATCTCCGTGGGCGGGGGAGGAGGAGGGGGGAAGGCGGCCACATCCTCAAACGCCGAGCTGCTGTCACCAGACACGTTGCTGCAGTCCTCGGCTGGGAAACAAACAGAGAGGGAACTTTAATGTTCAGTTTGAACCACCACATACCTCAGCAGACACTGATTACACACACACACACACAGCTGATCCGATCTAAAGGAGCAGCTGGGTCCAGTCAGGCTGATGCAATTCCTGTTTATTCAGCCTTTTCCTTTAACTGTGCAGTGAGTCCTACATCCACACACACGCACACACACACACACACACACAGCAGTGTTTACACGCTGCTGTCCTCACAGAGAGCCGCTCATCACATGACGCCTCTCTTCCCTCTCACACACAGACCACACGGCGATAAACACGACAGAAGACGTCTGGTCGAGAACTAAATACAAGCCCCGCCCCCTCAGGACCACGGGCCTATCAGAAGTTAGTTTACTTTTAGATGCCTCTGTTTATCGAGCGTGACAGTGAAAACATGAACAAGATGGAGGCGCTGGACGCACCTGCAGCGACGGAGAGCCTCGCCGCGCTGCTGACGGAGCCGTGAGGGTTGGACGCCGCGCAGCAGAACCGGCCCCCGTCCTCCGGGAAGGCCTCGGCGATCACCAGCGTGCAGATCTCCTCTGGAGGAGAAGAACAGCCAACACCTGGTAATGCAGGATGCTGTCACGGTGGCGTTCAAAGACGTGGTGCGCGGAGGTGGAGCGACATGTTGGTTTGTGTGTCGTGAGACGAGCAGGAGAGCGAGAGTCGACCCAGACAGGTGAGTCAGGACGGGGCCCCGTTGTTCAGGCTGACTCACGGGGCTGAAGGCAAACACCTGAAGCCCCGACGTCTGACGCGGATGTGTCACCGTGTGTGTGTGTGTGTGTGTGTGTGTGTGTGTGAAACTCTAATAACCCACCTGGCTCGGCTGCAGACCGAGGCTCTGAGAGGAGGGAACAGAACAGATGTTTGAGTTGTTAGATAATCTGTATCAAATAAAAAAGGAACAAAATAGTTGAATCTGCATATTAACAACAACAAACGTCTCACTTTTCTGGAGAACCCGAAAATCGGGGGAGTCCAGGATCTCCTCTCCATGGCGGTACCATCTGACCTGCAGAGGAGGGCTTCCTCGGACCCGGCACTCCAGAACCACCACCTGGCCCTCGGAGGCCTGGGCGTCCTGCAGCAGCTGCACAGGGGAGGGGGGGGGAGGCAGTAATGAAAAGAATAAATCTGCCTCAGAGACACAGGAGAGATGCACCAGAGATGACTGAAAAGGACTGAAGTTCACGAGTTGCTCAAAATCAAGATAAAAATAGTTCATCCTTTGGAGGTCATGTGAACGACCTCCTTCAGTCGGCTGTTTGACTGAAGGACATCTCAGGCCTCATCTCAGGGCCCTCATCATGGCCCTCATGGGGGGGGTTCAAGAGTCTGAGCTGGAAGAGGGGTGTTCTTGAGCTCCTTGAGTGTTTGATCTGACCCCCACTGCTGAAACAGCACAGTATGTATACACTAGGGATGTCAATCGATTAAAAAAAAGTAACTAATTAATCGCACATTTTGAAATTCATTAATCGCGATTAAAAGTTTTTTTTTCTTCTAAAGCCTAAATCTTCTAAATGAATAATCCCTTCAGACGGCGTGTATTTCAGACACTTGTTTAATTGTATTCTTTTTTTAAAGACCAAACTTCACACAGAGCTGTGTTTTCAAAGAGGCTCCTACCTATAAAGTGCCAGCGAGGTATTTAATATCGTGGATGATAAATTGTTTCTTCAGTGAAACATCCAAATTAGTAAACAAAGGTGTATGAGAGACCCCATTGGTCCTGTCATCTTTACCACTGAACAACAGAACCAGTGGCCTTGATGAACTGACAATATGTCATGTTAACCCTCTGGAGTCTGGGGGCATTTTCTCGATTTTACAAAAAAAAATTAAATTCACCTTTTAAAGTCTTTTGCATGTGACACATCCCAGTGTTTCCCCCACCATTCTATCAGGGTGAGGCCCCGCCCCCCTGTCATGTTCTCTATAGCGCCAGATTACAGCAGAAGTAATGTACGGTTCTTTCCTTAAAGACGTCTTTGTTCTTTTATTAAACTAAACGTCTGTTGCTGGTCGTCTCTCCAGCAGCATGTCATTCTGTCTCCACGTGTCGGTCACTCTTCTCTCTCCGTCTCGCGGCAGAGCTCCATGCCGGCGTGTCTGCGCGCGCATCGAGCGGAGCACAAAAAGTCCCCTTTACCTTCCGCCCCGCGTCACCGACACGTCGCCCTCTGCTTCTCTGTGAATATCGAGCAGCAGACGGGAGGAAGGAGGCGGACTGCCGCGGCTTGACACTCACAGGAGTGAAACAACTTCAACGACACCGGAAGTAAACAAAGTTGCGTTAATTGCGTTAAAATATTTTAGTGCGTTAATCGCGGCCAAATCAATCGCATAGATTAACGCGTTAACGCTGACAGCCCTAATATACACAAATATATATATTAATGTCTAAGCATGTCAAATGTTTTAGACAACAGAGTGCTTCAAACTTTCCCGGT
Source organism: Pseudoliparis swirei (assembly GCF_029220125.1). Classification (NCBI taxonomy): domain Eukaryota; kingdom Metazoa; phylum Chordata; class Actinopteri; order Perciformes; family Liparidae; genus Pseudoliparis; species Pseudoliparis swirei. The sequence continues at coordinate 26,716,834 of NC_079392.1, read as the reverse complement.
TAAAGCTGCATTCTCTCTCCTGGCCACCAGGGGGCGACTCCTCTGGTTGTATAGAAGTCTATGCCTCATGTGTTAAAGCTGCATTCTCTCTCCTGACCACCAGGGGGCTCCTCTGGTTGTATAGAAGTCTATATAGTGACTCTACTTCTCTTGATGTATTCCCTCAGTAAACATTGTAAACATGAGTTTATGTCTCAGTCTCTAGTTTCAAGTCTTCTTCTATACAGCATGATGTCATCATCTATACTTTATGGTCATTTAGAGTCAAACAGACCGTAAAGCAGGGGACGCTTTAGGGGCGGGGCTACAGGTGATTGACAGGTGACTAGTTTAATGTGTGCATGCTGTGTCCACACACTTTTGGCCGTCTAGAGATCGACTCACCTTGGTGAAGACAGGAGGACCGGACACCTCGCCCACATACGTTGACGACACTGGGCCATGGATCTGGGAGATAAGGAACGTTCAGAAAGGCGCTGAAGAGAGTTTTCCACTTCTTTGACCTGTCGTGTGGATCAGCGGTTGCGTGTGCTGCAGCTGCTCACCCGCTGGGGAGGCCGAGACAGGGCCTGGACCAGGGTGGAGCGATGAGGGAGGCCCTCGGAGGTCTTGGGTGATGGCGAGCGTATCGTCAGGGACAATGATGTGATCTTTTTCTGCACCCTAAAAATAAACAAAGGCATAAATCATCACAAAAAACAGACATATTTCTCCACTCGATATGCTTTTAGGTAAAATATGATACTTGAATCAAAGATAATTGTCTTCCCGGCTATTAAGATGATATCAGTGATCTTGGCTTCAGTGTGTAAACAGAAAGGGTACCAGGAAGTAGTCCAGATGGAGGCAGATTTATACAACAGATAGCAATGGAAAAACATTTAGAGAGTGCACATTCCTCCCGATGCAAATGGTAAAATAGAAATGGAAAACGTGCATCTTGACGGGTATGTAAATAAACACCAGTGTGCCACATTTTAACCAGTCAAGTATGTTCTGTAGTGAAAAATTGCAATATTAAAGTGCAAAAGGCATAATTCTTTGGATATCAATTGTCTCCCTGCCACTCTGAACAGCTAGAAGACAACTGTGGTAGAAGATAACTGTGGTAGAAGCTAACTGTTCTAGAAGCTAACTGTTCTAGAAGCTAACTGTGGTAGAAGATAACTGTTCTAGAAGCTAACTGTGGTAGAAGATAACTGTTCTAGAAGCTAACTGTGGTAGAAGATAACTGTGGTAGAAGCTAACTGTTCTAGAAGCTAACTGTTCTAGAAGCTAACTGTTCTAGAAGCTAACTGTTCTAGAAGCTAACTGTGGTAGAAGATAACTGAGGTAGTAGCTAACTGTTCTCGAAGCTAACTGTGCTAGAAGCTAACTGTTCTAGAAGCTAACTGTGCTAGAAGCTAACTGTGGTAGTAGCTAACTGTTCTAGAAGCTAACTGTGCTAGAAGCTAACTGTTCTCGAAGCTAACTGTTCTGGAAGCTAACTGTTCTAGAAGCTAACTGTGGTAGAAGATAACTGCGGTAGTAGCTAACTGTTCTAGAAGCTAACTGTGCTAGAAGCTAACTGTTCTCGAAGCTAACTGTTCTAGAAGCTAACTGTGGTAGAAGATAACTGTTCTCGAAGCTAACTGTGCTAGAAGCTAACTGTTCTAGAAGCTAACTGTGCTAGAAGCTAACTGCGGTAGTAGCTAACTGTTCTAGAAGCTAACTGTGCTAGAAGCTAACTGTTCTCGAAGCTAACTGTTCTGGAAGCTAACTGTTCTAGAAGCTAACTGTGGTAGAAGATAACTGCGGTAGTAGCTAACTGTTCTAGAAGCTAACTGTGCTAGAAGCTAACTGTTCTCGAAGCTAACTGTTCTAGAAGCTAACTGTGGTAGAAGATAACTGTGGCAGAAGATAACTGCGGTAGTAGCTAACTGTTCTAGAAGCTAACTGTGCTAGAAGCTAACTGTGGTAGAAGATAACTGTGGTAGAAGATAACTGTGGTAGTAGCTAACTGTTCTCGAAGCTAACTGTGGTAGTAGCTAACTTTTCTAGAAGCTAACTGTTCTCGAAGCTAACTGTGCTAGCTAAGCTTCTCCAGTAGCTCTGCGGTATTTGCTGTATCAATGCTCTGAGTCCTGCAAAATAACTTTTATGGAAGCATTTTTTTTGAAGTTCCTACATCCTCATCTAAATCTGTATAAACAAATGGTGTCCACTTAGTTTTTTTGCAAATCCCCTAAAAGTTACTTACATGAGAATAAAATGTTTTAAAAGGAAAGGGAGAAAAGAGTGAAAGCAGGAACAAAGTAAAAGCTTTTGTGGATAAGTAGCCCAGCTGTGACCTGGTCTAACCTCCTGCCTCTCTCATTCCTGAGACTGTGGCCCTGTGTGCCGGCTCGGGGCCGAGGCTCTTTAAAGGCCCGTGAAGGGGCCTCGTTAAAGGCCTCAGACCAGATGAACTGCAGCAGGGCTCGGTTAACCTGCTCAGAGGGTTCAGGGTTCGTTGGGTCGGAGGGTCACGAGGGGTCACGCCGACTAGCAGCAGGTCCTGAGTCTGTTTACTCCATTTGGGAGATTATTGCCCCACAGTCACCAAAAGTAAATACTGGACCCATTTTTTAAAGCCACATATCTCCCAAACATTCTGACATCAACATGGCATTTTCTTTTCAGAGCGACTTATCCGGAGAAGGATTAACTTTAACAGCAACACGCCGTCGCGAGATCTGGCAACGCTCGCGAGCTAAATATGTCCGTCAGCTGTGTCAATGTGACCACGGCCACGCCCGAGGAGACAGGAAGTGATCGGGTGTCACGTACTGAGGCATGGCTCCTGATCTGGACTCGGACTCGTCTCCTTCTCCCTCTGAGTCCGACGACGAAGCTCCTGCAAAGAGTCAAAACACACACCAGATGTTACAGCCTCTCGTCGGGAAACACCTCCTCACCGATTGTTCTCACGGCTCCTCGGACCTTCGATGTAGACCTCGGCGGAGGTGTTGTCCGCTCCGATGCTGTTGGACGCCACGCAGGTGTAGCGTCCCGTGTCGTCCTCGAAGGCTTCGGGGATCACCAGCGTGTGGAGGTCGCCGTCCCTCCAGATCTGGATGTCGGGGGAGTTGTGGAGCTCGCGGCCCTCACAGAACCACCTGGTGGGGGAGGGTGGCCGTAAGAAACCAACGGGGCGGGACGACAGCGCGACAGCGGCGTCTTCCCTTCGTGGGGCGCAGAGTTCAAAACGTGACTTTTAATGCAAAGTTTTTTAAAATACGACTTTTATGGTGTTCTACCGTCATTATAATTCATTGTGAGTGTTAGCTCCACACAGTCTAGACAGTGCTGCTAAGAAAATGACGACTTGGCCTGTTTCCAATCTATTCCTACCAGCTACAACGATACAGGTTTTCTGGGATCCAAATGTATACAAAGAAATAGGTATTAAATACAAGTCGTCTGAAATTAATACAAATCTCAGCAAGCAAGGACCAGAACTGAACTTAATTGTACCTTTTGCCACACCCAATGGAGGCCTGCCAACTAACATCAATAACTAGTTATTCACACACACACACACACACACACACACACACTCATGTCTGAGTTTCCATATCTGCCCAACGTCAGCCGCCCCGAGGCATCGAGCGAGACGCCGCGTTCCGGGAAGCAGACACGCCCTGCTTCCAATCGGAGGCCGGTGTGGGCGCCTGGGCCTCGTACCACCTCCCTGAGGGGAGAGGGGGGGGGGGGCTTTGTTCCCTGATCTGGGACCCCCCAGGAGGAGATGATGAGGGAGTCCACACACAGCACAACCATCTTCATCTGTCTCATCTCTCTTCACGGGCTTGTGATTAAAGCGGACCCGTCAGTGGTACCACATCAGACACCAGATCAAACTAAAGGGTGGGGGGTGGGGTCCGTAGCTTTCATCAGTGCTAATGTCCCAGCTTCTTTTTGAAGCGCATTATGACGCTTATGACCACGATAAACATCCCAAAGGATGCATCTTCTCTCAGGCCAAAAGTTTTAAACAATATATAACGTAAAATGGGATATTTGACTAAATCTAGAAGTTTAGTCGACCCTCGGTTAAGCCAAGCTTCGACAGACGGGGGAGGGGCAGGAATTCCCCCCCCCAAAATGCCGTACGAGCAGCTGCCCGACCCGAGGAGGGCAACACCCCGCTGCTGCTGCGAGGCCGTCGCTAGAGGGTCACGCCGTCCGGCGCTAACGCCTGTTCCCGAAAACAATCCGTCAGCGCCGCTCCACGCCGGAGAGATTCACACCTGACAGAGTGAGAGCAGGAAGAACAGAGACGGGTGAGTCAGCCCGGGTCAGACCAGAGAGATTAGACGCTGCACCCCCCCCCCCCCACGCCCCCGCAGACGAGTTCCTCGGCCTTATCGTCCTGCGGAGGTCAAACAACGGAAGAGTTCGCACCGCCGCTGTGCTAAATGCTAAAAGAAACACACCCAGATCGTGACTGGAGACGAACGAGGAGCGGCGCAGACCTCATCCGGAGGCCGAGGGTCATCTGGCACGCTTCAAACCGCCTTCGGCATCGAACGTGCGATCCAGAGACCGAGAGGCTGAGGCGACGCGGGGACTTTGTTGTATCGTTCCTCTGGCACTGAACTCTCAGCAGCTGGCGATTCCAGAGAGTGATAAAAAATAAAACTACATTTGATTGTTTTGAGCAAACCAATCGATTTTTCTTGGGATCGCAGCCATGAGGAGGAGGAGGAGGAGGAGGAGGAGGAGAGAAAAGGGAAAGAGGGAAACAACTCTTTTTTTTGGGCGACCGCCACGTCTGCATGGCGACTCGCTCGGGATAGTCAGGTTTCTTTTCTTCTGAGTCCCTCGCTGCATTAATCACAACGGCTCACTCTCGGCTTGATGTGGATTGCGCAATACGCCGGCGAATCGGAGAAAAAAAAGGGCTTTGTGTGGATGACATCATTCGACAAATTACTATTGTTTCTTTAGCACTGGGGCGTAGTCGGGGGGGACTGTGAGCGAGTGTGTTTTGTGTGGATGTAATTTTTGTGAACGGATGCCAGCTCACATATTTTTATTCCGCCCTGATGTTTTAACCCCAAACTTCTTCCCAAAGCCTCAAACAGTGACGCTGGAGCGTCGTTTCCTGACGTGTTGGGGATGGCGTGTCAGTTCCCAAGAGTTAAATGCATCAGAATAAAACAGGAAACGTAGTTTTTTCTTTAAAAAAGAAGAAGAATGAACTACAACATAAGTCTCCTAACCCTAACCCTCGTTGGTAAGGCTTTAGATGAGGTTTAGGTTTGGGGTTGAAATAAGTTTGTTTCTTACGTAACCGGTGTGTAAGTTACATTCCAAAATAAAGACACGAACAGCGGTCTCCTGGGTGAAAGTCCTGACTTTCTAGAGTCTAGCCAATCAGGACACAGATTGGTAGATGAAAGTCCGGTTTGTTTCGTTCAGATGCCAAAAGGTAAATATAACATTTCTGTGCAGCAAAAATAAAGTTCTAATTCAGGATTTCGTTTATTTATTTGATTAAATGCGTTCCGTATTTTTCCGTTGTGGCTCTGGCCCGACGGGCCGGGCCCTGGTTGCAGAATGTGAAACTATGGGCTCAGCAGGAGTTCAGGAATGGAAACTGTAGAATCTGTTTTGGGCCTGATGTAGCGCAGAGCACGGGACCCATCAGCCTCCCGAGGGTTGAACTAAGAGACACGACAACAAAAATAACCACTTATTAATCAACCTTAACGATCGACCATTATGTTTAATTACTGACTGAACTCATGTAGAGGCGCTGGTGTTTATTAATCCCCTCTCTGTTTCTCTGGAATGTGCTGAACGGG
>NC_079392.1:26633503-26706003 GCF_029220125.1 Pseudoliparis swirei | reverse complement strand
TCTTCCCTAATAAGTCAATACTAACGGCCGCTTTACGTCTCGGTCAGAGAACGTGAATCTGGTATTTGAGGTTTGTTTTCGAGGGTTGGTGTCTGAGTGAAGGACACACACACACACACACAGACTCTCACACACACACACACAACACTCAGACACACACTGTAAACCTGCGGTTCTCTTATTTAAATTCTTCTACATTGTAGCGATAGCTGCGTGCGTGACTATAAAACATGATTAATATGATGAATGACTGGATGACATGATGACTGGATGATGGATGACTGTAGAGAGTCAGACATATTAAATAATGAAGTCATAAACAGGCGGAGCAGCTTCCAACTTATGAGTCAACATGATAGTAAAATTGATTTCTCCCTCCAAGCAAAATACTGGCTATTAAATATCGGCACAGCATTCACACACACACACACACACACACACACACAAAACCACAACATTAAACGGCCTTCATCGACAGGAAGCGGTCTCTATTGATGACTTCAACAGAGAGACTTTTGGGTGCATTTCGTGAACTATTGAAAAAATAAAATAGCTGTGGGTACGAATGAGTGTAATTATTTTGTATTCTTTTATTATTCTTTTATATATATATATAAATATATTTTTTTTCTTCATGTTTTTATTTTATTAAAAAAAATATTATTATTATTTTTTAAATGATTATTCTTATTTATATATATTTTTTATTTCTTTATTATTTTATTTTTAAAAAATCTTATTATTCTTTTTAAAATTCTTATTATTTATTTTTACGGCCCTTTCCTCAAACAACCACCCTGCGGGATGTTTCTACACGCGTCATACACACACGTACACACAGGCACACACACACACACACACACATACACACACGTACACACACACATACACACACAGACATGAAATGAGTAACAAAAACAACCGCAGCAGATAAGCGGCCATCGGTCTGACGTTGCCGCGGTCGGGGATCGACCCCGCGACCTCTCCTCCCCCGCACTCTGACTTCATGGACTCATATCTGAGCTCTGGTGGTCCACATGAGCCAGACGTGAAACCGGATCCCGCAGAACCCCCCACACTCCGGACCGGGTCTCCTTCGTTCAGGTGCAGAGCACGAGAAGGAGAACAAAGACCCGGACAGCTTAACGTCCTCCCAGCTGCTCTGCCGTCACGGGGAGGACGACTCGTCTTTACGACTTCACGTCGACCTCTCGACCCCGTCGTTAAACAAGCATCCAGCGCACGCTTTGTTTAATATTTTTGGGCAAATTACGCGGCCAATGTGCAAAACACATGGGGGCCGTGTTCCAAGGCCGTCTGGTGCTGGTTCTGCTCGGCCGCCGTTCAGGAATCCAGCGATTCAGGACCGACACATAACGACCCGACGCCTCATCAGAGGTCTCTCAGGTAGGCTGTCACGAGCCTCAGACCCCGAGGCCCCGACTCAGACCCCGAGGCCCCGACTCAGACCCAGAGGCCCCGACTCAGACCCCGAGGCCCCGACTCAGACCCAGAGACCCCGACTCAGACCCCCGTGGACCCGACTCAGACCCCCGAGGCCCCGACTCAGACCCCCGAGGCCCCGACTCAGACCCCGAGGCCCCGACTCAGACTCGTAGGCCCCGACTCAGACCCAGAGACCCCGACTCAGACCCCCGAGGCCCCGACTCAGACTCAGAGGCCCCGACTCAGACCCCCGAGGCCCCGACTCAGACCCCCGAGGCCCCGACTCAGACCCAGAGGCCCCGACTCAGACCCCAGAGGCCCCGACTCAGACCCCCGAGGCCCCGACTCAGACCCAGAGGCCCCGACTCAGACCCAGAGGCCCCGACTCAGACCCCCGAGGCCCCGACTCAGACCCCCGTGGACCCGACTCAGACCCCCGAGGCCCCGACTCAAAAACACGAACTAGGAACAGAGGCCGCCGGGATTGGAGAATATAAGTTATAGTTAAAAAGCTTTTATTTTGAAATCCGGAAATGTCAGGTTCTCATCAGCAGCATGAAGCATAGACTTCTAGACAACCAGAGGACTCGCCCCCTGGTGGTCAGGAGAGATAATGCAGCTTTAACACATGAAGAAGCTGAGAACCAAAGAAGTCGTTCACTGCGCTGCCAGCCTGTTCTTCAGGGATATTTCCTTCACCAGCTCCCAGTTCCAGGAGCCCTTCCTCCTCCGGTGTGTGAGCCAGACTCGGGGTGAGGTCATAGCAGGTGACCCGGTGCTGACTCATGACGCAGCCCGACTGTAATGCTGACTGTTGGGCCCGGTTCAGGACGTCCGTCATAGAACATTCTCCCTTTCCTTGATCTCTGCAGGAGGAACAAGGAAAAGGAGAAAAAAACGTGCTGGTATGTTCATACCTGCTTTTAATAGCTTAATGGGTTTTTTTATTACAATTTTGCAAGCATGATGTCATTTCATATTTAAGCTCCAAGTAATGAGGGAGCCTGGAGTGTGTGTGCGTGTGCGTGTGTGTGTGTGGGGGGGGGGGGGTTGCACTCAAACTTTAAATGAATACTACACAGGGACTATTTGACAGGAACTTAACATTCCTAAACGTGAACACATTCACACAAACCTCTCACTGCGAGTCAGTCGGGTTGACGAGTCGCTCGGTTCTCACGTTGGAGCTGGAACAACGATCTCCTGAGGACCGAAGCTCCTCCCCCTAACGAGCATCGCCGCCGGACCGGCGTTCAGTCTCTCCTCCCGCTCAACAGCAGTTACACACGTCAGCGCGGCGTTGACGGCGTGTCGCGGTCGACCTGGAGGCCGAGTGTGAAGTCTCACCCGGCGAGGTGAGACCTTTCCCCCGCTGCTCTTCCTCGACCCTCTTCTCACGTACAGCGACTACATTCACACTAATCCTCTTATCCGATTTGTAAAACTAAACTATTTTGCACGTGCTTGACATTTATGAGCTCTGAGTGAATCCTCTGAGCGGCTGGAGACGGCGTCGGTGTCCTGAACGCCTCCTAAAGGTAGGATGGGAGCCTTCAGGTATCAAGCTCCTCCTCTTTTCTGGAACCAGCTCGATGGTCTGATAGTTAGACCTGAACCAGGTTCACCTGGTTCAGGTCTAAGGATACACTGAGCTCCTATCTCCTCTCCTCTCTCCTTATGGACGTTTAGGATACACTGAGCTCCTCTCTCCTCTCCTCTCTCCTTATGGACGTTTAGGATACACTGAGCTCCTCTCTCCTCCTCTCTCCTTATGGACGTTTAGGATACACTGAGCTCCTCTCTCCTCCTCTCTCCTTATGGACGTTTAGGATACACTGAGCTCCTCTCCTCTCCTCTCTCCTTATGGACGCTTAGGATACACTGAGCTCCTCTCCTCTCCTCTCTCCTTAAGGACGTTTAGGATACACTGAGCTCCTCTCTCCTCTCCTCTCTCCTTATGGACGCTTAGGATACACTGAGCTCCTCTCTCCTCTCCTCTCTCCTTATGGACGCTTAGGATACACTGAGCTCCTCTCTCCTCTCCTCACTCCTTAAGGACGTTTAGGATACACTGAGCTCCTCTCTCCTCTCCTCTCTCCTTAAAACGCATAAACGCAGTAGTGTTGTTATTATACATATTATACATAAAGCATCTGTGGTTCATTTACACATTTAAATCCATAGTTTTGTCTGGTCTCTTGCTTGATTTCTCTAGATTATATTATATGTTATATAAGGTGATATTTCAACACGTAAGTACACCTAATCGGTGTCATTTGGTGTCATCTCTTTGTAGATTATCACACCATCAAACAGGACTACATACGGCTCAGTTCATTCTGTGTCTTTATTTTAAAGAGCATTAAACAGAAATGAAGCGTCACACCGCGTGAATAACACAAGAGAGAATAAACCTCTAATAATGTTAGCTTTGGACATAAAGACTATGGGCTCACCGACAAGCACCATGTGGAAATCCCATTGAGTGCTTAGTGGGTGAGTCTTGTAGACCGTGAAAACGGATTTGCAACTGCTTCTTTAAAAAAAAATCTCCTAATACATTCCTGACAAAGTTATTAAAACAAAAAATGAGTGAACGTCTGCATCAGTTCGTCCTCGATCGGATCAATAGGTTACCGCTACACTATCGGGGCGAGAAGGAGTTAAAGAAGAGAGGCAGCGGTGTAAAAGGAGGAGGGGGAAGAGATCCGTAGAGTTACATAAGAGGATCGGTGGCAAGAGAATAAGCGGAACACCAGATTTATTATGCAGCGTGTCTGTTGCAAACAAAGGCAGCAGTCATGTACCGAGAGGTAATCTAAGAACTACAGCAGGAAGACGGGCGGAGGACGCGGCGTAAATCTCGGCAGACGTGGACATTAATCGACCGCGGCAAAGCTAAAACGAACCAGTCGAGTCTAGTAGAGATGTGTCAATACCGTTGTGTCCTACCCGGTTACTCGTTTAAAAAAGTGAACAGGTCATAATTCTGAGTTAAAGCTGCATTCTCTCTACTGACCACCAGGTGGCGACTCCTCTGGTTGTATAGAAGTCTATGCTTCATGTGTTGGAACTGCATTCTCTCTCCTGACCACCAGGTGGCGACTCCTCTGGTTGTATAGAAGTCTATGCTTCATGTGTTAAAGCTGCATTCTCTCTCCTGACCTCCAGGGGGCGACTCCTCTGGTTGTATAGAAGTCTATGCTTCATGTGTTAAAGCTGCATTCTCTCTCCTGACCTCCAGGTGGCGACTCCTCTGGTTGTATAGAAGTCTATGCTTCATGTGTTAAAGCTGCATTCTCTCTCCTGACCTCCAGGGGGCGACTCCTCTGGTAGTATAGAAGTTTCTGCTTCATGTGTTCTCTTCGTGTTTGGCTTGATCGGGTAATGACAAGCGCATCGGACAGAACGCCTGAAATAGCGAGTCATCCGCCTCCCGCAGCGTGTTTGGTGTTCAGCAGAACCAGACCTCACACACACACAAACACACACACACGCACACGCACACAGATCTTACGCTGGCTGCATACATTCTCTATACTCTCGTGCCAGCAGCTAATCTTAACCCCAAACTAGCTCCTTGAAGATGTAAAGAAAGGCCAACATGACCTCAGACTGAGAAAATGCAACAAAGTGGTTCCCAGAAGGAAAAAATAAAAACACACACACACACACACATCCCACCACCAGAGAAGCATCGTTATAAACAGAGCGCTGCATGAAAGAGTGATTGAGGATGGGCTGAAGATTACCAGCCGCTCAGCACCCTGAGACCGTCTCTAAGCCGGAGGGCCGCGCCCGGCCACAGAGAATGTGTCTCCTCCGCTCGCCGAGCACAAAGAGCACAAAGACTCGGCGCCGGCTCGGCAACGAGCTCAGCGCCGGGTAAACAGATCGGTACGTCGCGTTTGCCGATGAGGGGAGACGATGCGTCGGCGGCTTCAAAGACGATGCCAGTTTATGGACGTTTAATTCAACAGTTGTACCATTCTATTTTAAACAAAGAGACACACAAACATGGTGGATCCTGATCAGTATTGCCCCCCCCCTCACAGTTTAACGTTTGTCATCACAGAGTAAATAATGTTGTATCCTCCAGTATCCAGTAAAACATGTGATCATGTGATTAGTAGAACATGTGATCAGGACATCATGGTGTTTCTCTGATCATGTGACTTTGTGAACAACCAATCAGTGTTTAGAACAACAGGAGGGGAGCTAGTAACGTAAGCTAGTAACGGTAGCTAGTAATGTTAGCTAGTAACGTTAGATAGTAATGTTAGCTAGTAACGTTAGCTAGTAATGTTATCTAGTAATGTTAGCTAGTAATGTTAGCTAGTAACGTTAGCTAGTAACGGTAGCTAGTAACGTTAGCTAGTAATGTTATCTAGTAATGTTAGCTAGTAACGTTAGATAGTAATGTTAGCTAGTAACGTTAGATAGTAATGTTAGATAGTAACGTTAGCTAGTAACATTAGATAGTAACGTTAGATAGTAATGTTAGATAGTAACGTTAGCTAGTAACGTTAGATAGTAACGTTATCTAGTAACGTTAGCAGCACCGTGAACAGAGAACACTGTTCAAGCGGAGGTTCACTTCAGTTCCATGATGATGCGTTCAGGCTCTGCTCAGTGAAAATGAGTACTGTTTGAAGCTAGATGATAACGTTCTATTAACTCACAAGCTAGTAGCATGTGGTGTTGGTAATGAACTACAATAAACCTAGAAGATTTCACATGAATATAAAATAAATCCACTCTTGAGACCTCATGCCACAGAAATAGTTTCTTCCGGTCTGCAGTTCATCAACAAATCCCACGACTCAGACTCTCCCATCCCGGGAACACCTGGCTTCATCCTGCAAGACGCTACGCAGGTCAGAGGGTGTGAGGTGTTTGTGAGAGTATTTAACGGTTCCTCCGGCTCCTTCAGCTGATCTGAGCTATGAGCCGGTTCTTCAGATGTCCCTCGTGTGGACACCTTTCACACTCGATGCTCAGTCATGAATACTTTGCTGCCATCTAGTGTCCACAAAGCCAAGGCAGGAAGCGAGGGAACAAACTGCATCTGCACTCAGTAAAGAAGAAGAAGAGGAGAAGAAATCTTTCCATCTCGTTCTGCTGAGTTCCTTCACAACCGTGCTCCTTTTTGTGTAACACAGAACATGAACATGAGCAGTTCTTACTTTTCCATTCATTTCCTCTGTTACGTAACGCCGCAGCGTCGGCATTGAACCCCCAACCCGGTGGTCCGACGCGCCACACGCTACCGTCACCCCCCCCAGAAGGTGTCGGGTGGGGGGATACGTGGAGCCCGGTGACCGGAAAACGCAGAGTCATTGCATCGCCTGCATTCTCTTGCCTGGCTCCTGTTGGCCTGAAGACTATTTATACAAGAGGCCCCTCGGTCCTGTACCTGGACCACCGGCTCCAGAACCTGAAGCCACATCGACGGCTCAGACCTTCATGAACCCCGCTGGCATAGGTATGTCTTCATAGGTATGTCTTCATAGGTTTATAGGTATGTCTTCATAGGTATGTCTTCATAGGTTTATAGGTATGTCTTCATAGGTATATAGGTATGTCTTTATAGGTATGTCTTTATAGGTTTATTGGTATGTCTTCATAGGTATGTCTTTATAGGTATATAGGTATGTCTTCATAGGTATGTCTTCATAGGTTTATAGGTATGTCTTCATAGGTATGTCTTTATAGGTATATAGGTATGTCTTTATAGGTATGTCTTTATAGGTTTATAGGTATGTCTTCATAGGGATGTCTTCATAGGTATGTCTTTATAGGTTTATAGGTATGTCTTCATAGGGATGTCTTTATAGGTATGTCTTTATAGGTTTATAGGTATGTCTTCATAGGTATGTCTTTATAGGTTTATAGGGATGTCTTCATAGGGATGTCTTCATAGGTATGTCTTCATAGGTTTATAGGTATGTCTTCATAGGTATGTCTTTATCGGTATATAGGTATGTCTTCATAGGGATGTCTTTATAGGTATGTCTTCATAGGTATGTCTTCATAGGTATGTCTTTATAGGTTTATAGGTATGTCTTCATAGGGATGTCTTTATAGGTATGTCTTTATAGGTTTATAGGTATGTCTTCATAGGGATGTCTTTATAGGTATGTCTTCATAGGGATGTCTTTATAGGTATATAGGGATGTCTTTATAGGTATGTCTTTATAGGTTTATAGGTATGTCTTCATAGGGATGTCTTTATAGGTATGTCTTTATAGGTTTATAGGTATGTCTTCATAGGGATGTCTTTATAGGTATGTCTTCATAGGTATGTCTTCATAGGTTTATAGGTATGTCTTCATAGGTATATAAGTATGTCTTTATAGGTATGTCTTTATAGATTTATAGGTATGTCTTCATAGGGATGTCTTTATAGGTATGTCTTTATAGGTATGTCTTCATAGGGATGTCTTTATAGGTATGTCTTTATAGGTATGTCTTCATAGGGATGTCTTTATAGGTATATAGGGATGTCTTTATATGTTTATAGGGATGTCTTTATAGGTTTATAGGGATGTCTTCATAGGTATGTCTTTATAGGTATATAGGGATGTCTTTATAGGTTTATAGGTATGTCTTCATAGGTATGTCTTTATAGGTATGTCTTCATAGGTAAGTCTTTATAGGTTTATAGGTATGTCTTTATAGGTATGTCTTTATAGGTTTATAGGTATGTCTTCATAGGTATGTCTTTATAGGTGTCTTTATAGGTATGTCTTCATAGGTAAGTCTTTATAGGTTTATAGGTATGTCTTTATAGGTATGTCTTCATAGGTAAGTCTTTATAGGTTTATAGGTATGTCTTCATAGGTATATAAGTATGTCTTTATAGGTATGTCTTTATAGGTTTATAGGTATGTCTTCATAGGGATGTCTTTATAGGTATGTCTTTATAGGTTTATAGGTATGTCTTCATAGGGATGTCTTTATAGGTATGTCTTTATAGGTATGTCTTCATAGGGATGTCTTTATAGGTATGTCTTTATAGGTATGTCTTTATAGGTATGTCTTCATAGGGATGTCTTTATAGGTATGTCTTTATAGGTATGTCTTCATAGGGATGTCTTTATATGTGTATAGGGATGTCTTTATAGGTTTATAGGGATGTCTTCATAGGTATGTCTTTATAGGTATATAGGGATGTCTTTATAGGTTTATAGGTATGTCTTCATAGGTATGTCTTTATAGGTATGTCTTTATCGGTATGTCTTCATAGGTAAGTCTTTATAGGTTTATAGGTATGTCTTTATAGGTATGTCTTTATAGGTATGTCTTCATAGGTATGTCTTTATAGGTATGTCTTCATAGGTAAGTCTTTATAGGTTTATAGGTATGTCTTCATAGGTATGTCTTTATAGGTATGTCTTTATAGGTATGTCTTCATAGGTAAGTCTTTATAGGTATGTCTTTATAGGTATGTCTTCATAGGTATGTCTTTATAGGTCTATAGGTATGTCTTTATAGGGATGTCTTTAGGGATGTCAAGGTGCTTGTCAACACATGGGTGAACTCCGGATGGAGGAGGAGAACCTTTCTAAAGGGACCCAGGTGCTCAGAGACACTACCACTTTAGTCCACAGGGGGAACCATGTTTCCTTCAGGTTAAATCTTCAAACCCAAACCTGTACCAGAAGTCCGAGGAAGACCGTGTAAGTTCACAGTGGGATCGGAGTTCAAAACCTTACCTGACGAGCGGCAGCGGGTTTCCCACGACTGTGCACTCCAGACGGATGGCGCTCCCCTCCGCCACCTCCTGGCTCTTCAGCTTCTGGAGGAAGCAGGGAGGAGTCAGCGGTCCATGGGCGGTCGGAGCTCCGGGGTGCTCAGACCGCAGGGCGGCCGGAGGCTCCGGGCTCGCGGCCGGCATCTCAGCCTCCCGGCTGGGAGCCGGAACCGGGTCGGCGGCGGCAGCCGAGCCCTGGGGGGCCGGTCGCTGACCCCTGGGAGTCAGATAGCCGCTGTCGGGAGAGGAGGAGTCCTGCTCCGCCTGCTGCTCCGAATGAGCAGAAGAAGCCTTGAAGATGGAAGACAGCTCCTCGATGAAGGTGGCGGCTCGGCTGCAGAACTCCGTGGCGGAAGCGGACCGGTCGTTCAGCTCCAGGCCTTCGTGGACCAGCCGGGGTTTGTCCTGCTTGTAAACGGGCTGCGGGGGTTTGCGGGGGGCCGGCTTGTGTAGGGGGGCGTTCTGGCTGAAAGAGACTTCACCTGCAAAGGGCACAGGTAGTGGGGCTTTGGTCTGGTGCTGCAAGATTGGGCCCGTGCAGAGGTTTTCAGTCGGAGGTCGGGGAGCCTGCTCCTGGGATGTGGGACTACAGGGGGGCCGGGGGTCTTCAGAGTCCAACGTGTCGCCAAAGGCCTCCAGGGCCAGGTCCAGGCTGCGGTGTATCTCTTCCGCACTCAGGAAGGCGGTGAGATCTGCGAAGTCCCCGTCTCCTCCGTAATCCAGCTCCGTCACCGAGTCCAGATAGAGCTCCCCGTCGGAGGACGCCTCGGAGAACACCCCCCTGTCGCCCTCTGGGGCCCCGCCTCCTGCCGGGCCCTTGAGCAAGGGGGAGACGGGGAGCGGCAGATTCCAGCTCCCGTCCTGCATCCTGGACCACAAAGAACACACGTTCACACCGGTTTATAAATAACTGAGGGCAGAAACCACGAGGAGCTTCAGGTAGACGTCACAACGGAGGCCGGTTGGCTCTGGCCGGATAGTGATTGGAGGGTTTCAGTGAAGGCTGGGGTCACTCAGAGGTCACAGGATTTCCTCCTCGCTCTCCTCCGGTCTCATTTGATCGCCCGGTTCCCTCGTCTCACTTGTGTTTGACTTCCACAGAGAATACGGTTGAGGTTGAATTAGCTATTTTTGGGAGTAATTAACACTGTTTGCAAAATAACAATCGCAGAAATAATAATAAATAATAATGGAAAGGTTATTTCATTTAGTACAAGGTGACGATGTTTTTTAATAAAATAAACTATCTATTATATTTTCTGTAATAAAATAGTTAATTGACCGATCCCTTCAGCTTGGATTTCATTATTGACACGATGGATTAAACCAGTATTGGCAATTTAAAAATGATGATATATTTTTTTAACTAATTTATAATTTTTAAAAAAGATGTTTGTATTTATTCCTGATTAATCTATAAACTAATTTATTCATAATACATATTAAAAAATATCTAATCTGATTAATATATAAATATTGTAATCAATCATCTTAGTTTAAATACAAACAAATGAAACAAGGTAATGGAGCCTATTTGTCATATATATATATATATATATATATATATATATATATATATATATGTATATATTATAACATATGAGGGTTATATTACCATTATATCATGAATATATATATATATATTTAATACATCTTATATATACAATTTAACATAAGTGTTCGGTCTCCACTTTAATTTTAGATTTAGATCTAGATTAGTAGATGTATATATATATTACTCTAAATATATATATATATATATATATATGTATACATATCTATACATATAGAGATATAAAATGTATTGTTTTGACTCTGATCTCTCGCTGGACTCCAGACCTCCAGTCTGATGTGGGTCTGAAGTGACACTCGGAGCCTCCTGGTGTCCTGATGACCAGCTGTTGTTATTTTTATTCCCCTGTGCTGCGTTTCAATCGGAGAGGTCCCTAAACCTCTCACCAGGTCCCTGAACCTCTCACACAGGTATACGGCGGGGACAGTGAGAGCAACCGAGAGGATGCCTCTCAAACTTCTCAAGAGAAAACAACTCAACAACAACTTATTAAATATGAATGTGGAAAAAACTGCCTGCGCTGTCAAAGTTTCCTCTAACTCTTATTAACTTTATTATATCTTATGTATCTATTCCGCTTGTATTTGTTATATTGAATACAGATAAAGTGAAATAATTAGAGAGAAACTGGCCATGCGGTGCGTTCAATGACTCCTACTGTACATAGAGGCTGATTAAAACAACTCTACTGTTACATTAAATAATTTAGACCATGCTCTTTTAAACCAGTACGCATAAATTAAAGAAACGTACCTTAAAGTGGGCGTTTGGTCCAAACTGTTCCTGGTTCGTCTGGTTTATTAAGTTAGAAGAAGAGCCACAAAGGAAGCGTGTCTCTCCCCAGAAGAGAAGCCTTATTGGTGGGACGGTCGCAGGATCTCTCCGGTTCGGGGTCCAATGGCGGACTGCCATACCATCTGCCCCGGCCCCTGGCTGCTCGCCGCGTGGGGGCTATATTTGGCCCCGTTGCTCAGGTTTCACCACCAGAAGATTGGCGACAAGAGAGAGTGTTTAAGGTTATTCCTGGTGGGGGGGGGGAGGTGGTAGTTACATGTGTGCAGAACAAGTTAATGAAACAAATAAACGTTACAGACTGTTGACATGCGGACTATTGGACTTTTTCTTTTCAAAAGGTCTTCAAAGTGAATTTGGCCCCCCCGAAGGTTTATCCTGCTTATTAAGAGGAGGGTGGTCCAGAGTGTCCAGCTGAGTGGAGGCCGTGACCCCCGGACCCCCCACTGGTCTGCCTCACCTTTGGGTGAGTTATGGCTTTACAATCCATAACTGTTATTCCTATGCTTCATGTGTTAAAGCTGTATTCTCTCTCCTGACCACCAGGGGGCGACTCATCTGGTTGTATAGAAGTCTACGCTTCATGTGTTAAAGCTGCATTCTCTCTCCTGACCACCAGGGGGCGACTCCTCTGGTTGTGTAGAAGTATATGCTTCATGTGTTAAAGCTGCATTCTCTCTCCTGACCACCAGGGGGTGACTCCTTTGGTTGTATAGAAGTCTATGCTTCACGTGTTAAAGCTGCATTCTCTCTCCTGACCACCAGGGGGCGACTCCTCTGGTTGTGTAGAAGTATATGCTTCATGTGTTAAAGCTGCATTCTCTCCTGACCACCAGGAGGTGACTCCTCTGGTTGTATAGAAGTATATGCTTCACGTGTTAAAGCTGCATTCTCTCTCCTGACCACCAGGGGGCGACTCTTCTGGTTGTATAGAAGTATATGCTTCATGTGTTAAAGCTGCATTCTCTCTCCTGACCACCAGGGTTATTTCATAATGCTGGTTTGTTGAAGACCAAAAGCTAAAGATTGAAATAAGTCACATTTTAAACTCTGTGAAGTCTCATCTGTGTGTCAGGAGGACAAAAGGCAGCCGGGCCGTGCAGACCCACTAGAGGTCTATTTCTAGTCCACTATCACACTTTGTGCTGTCAGAGCTATTCTGGCTCTTCATCAATCCACTTATTACAAGGAAGTGCCAACGATAAGCACACACACACACACACACACACACACAAAATATTCTCCTTGTTCGTCATCACACCTATTATTAATAACTGAAACCAAAGTATCTTTTAAAAATAGCTGCATTATTTAGTGGTGACTTCTCTAGCGTGAACGCGTTGTGTCTGTGTGGTGATGTACGATAGTAAGAATAGTCCTGGAGCGTCTACAACTTTTACATTTCCTCACAGTGTGTCCTATGTGTGTGTTGCCTCCAGGATTTATCTTTAGTGTTGGAGACTTTTATTCTCATAATAGGCCTGTGTTGCTAGCAGCTTCACACATCCGCTGGGTGGATCACACATTACAAAAAGAACATAATTGTATTATTTAAGTGTAGGTATGTATACAATATTGTTTTGTATTTATTTATTTATATATATTATATTTATATATATTTGTACATAATTAGATAATATATATATATTTAAAAAAACATATATGTTATAAATACTATTTATATATTTGTACTTCATTTACTTAGCCTAATTTTATTGCTATTGTATTATATTGCAGTTGTGTCTCCAGATAGCTTCATTTAGCCCATCACTAGATCTACTATATCTGCTAAATATACGAAATATACTATATCTACTAAATCTACTACATCTACTATATGTAATACATCTAATACATCTAATATATCTACTAAATCTAATATATCTCTTGCCTGGCTTCCGTCTATACAACCAGGAGAGGAACCGCCCATTTACGAATTGCCTTTTCTCCTCCGACTAAGTTTGTCCTCTCCCGCTTCCCGTTGCTTCACTATGATTGGTCGACTCGCTGGGGGAAAAATGGCGCCGTCCACGTAAATGTAAAACAAAACACACACACAATGAAGACAACGTAAAAAGAGAATATAATAAAGTGTTTCTCCCGGCGGAGCAGTGTTTTTTTGAAGTTTTCAACCACAACAAAGGTGAGTTGCAGTTATAATAAATTCATCTTTTAATGTCCAGCGCTGTGAAATAAGTCACATATTATCTCTGTTAGCTAACAAGCTGGCGAGCATCACAGCTAACGTGGAGGACTGATGGTAAACGTTACTATTTAATGCTAAATATGACACCCTAAGGAGAGCTCTAGGGTGTCATATTAATGTTCTCAGTGGTGTTTCGCTGATGTCAGTGTGGTGAACTAACCTGCGGCCTGTGACGTTACACTCTGGAACAAGATGCTGCTCTTGGCTTTAGACGTTGTTATTTCAACGTATAGTTGATCATATTGAGCTCTTTGAGGCGCACGTGTCCTCTAACAGACTCAGAGCTGCAGTCACGTGGTAAACAATTACTGCGTCACTGGAATTAATTCGAGTTCTACTTTAAAAAAACAATCTGCAATATATCAATACATCATACAAATCAAACACAACGGAAATATATATATATATAATCCCGTTGTGTTTGATTTGTATAAATTTATATATATATATATTCTGTATGTTTATCTATTATTTGTACTTCTTCTGTTTGTGTTTTTTTTAGGGCTGTCAATCGATTTAAAAAAATTAACTAATTAATCGCACCTTTTGAAATTGCGATTAATTAATCGCGATTAATCGCAATTAAAAGTTAAAAGTTAAAAGTTCATTCTTTTTAAAGACAAAACTTCACACAGAGCTGTGTTTTCAAAGAGGCTCCTACCTATACAGTGCCAGCGAGGTATTTAATATCGTGGATGATAAATTGTTTCTTCAGTGAAACATCAGATTAGTAAAAAAATATATATATATTGAGACCCCATTGGTCCTGTCATCTTTAACACTGAACAGCAGAACCAGTGGCCTTGGTAACTGACTGACATTCACATATGTCACGTTAACCCTCTGGAGGCTGGGGGCATTTTATACATTTTACAAAAAAAATTAAATTCACCGTTTAACCCTTGTGTTGCCTTCGGGTCATTTTGACCCCATTCAATGTTTAATGTCGGTGTTCTTTCGGTAGTCAACAAACAAACATAAAGTGCCTCACACTTAAACTTGGAAAACAATATTAATTCTAATAATTTTCTGGAGGTTTTAATTGCTGGCGTCAAATTGAACCCAAAGGGTAAAATATGTTAGGAAATATAAAGGTAACAGGAGGGTGAAACATTGAATCGGGTCAAAATGACCCAAAGGCGGGGGGAGGGTTAAATATTTAATCGGGTCAAAATGACCCGAAGGCAACACAAGGGTTAAAAGTGTTTCCTTCTTTTAAAGACAAAACTTCACACAGAGCTGTGTTTTCAAAGAGGCTCCTACATATAAAGTGCCAGCGAGGTATTTAATATCGTGGATGATAAATTGTTTCTTCAGTGAAACATCAGATTAGTAAAAAAAAAATTTTATATTGAGACCCCATTGGTCCTGTCATCTTTAACACTGAACAGCAGAACCAGTGGCTTGGTAACTGACTGACATTCACACATATGTGTCGTTAACCTCTGGAGGCTGGGGCATTTTATACATTTGTGTTTCTTAGAGTCAACAAACAAACATAAAGTGCCTCACACTTAAACTTTAATAATTTTTTTAATTTTTTAATTGGTTTTAAATTGAAAAGTAAAAAGGGTAAAATATGTTAGAAATATAAAAGTAAGGTGAGGGTGAAAGAATCAAATGAAAAAACAAAAAAAAAGGAGAGGGGGTTTTAATATTTAATCGGGTCAAATGACCAAGGCAAGTTAAAAAAGTGTTTCTCTTTTTAAGACAAAAAACACACAGAGAGCTGTTTTTCAAAGAGGCTCCTACATATAAAGTGCCAGCGAGGTATTTAATATCGTGGATGATAAATTGTTTCTTCAGTGAAACATCAGATTAGTAAAAAAAAAAATATTGAGACCCCATTGGTCCTGTCATCTTTAACACTGAACAGCAGAACCAGTGGCCTTGGTAACTGACTGACATTCACATATGTCACGTTAACCCTCTGGAGGCTGGGGGCATTTTATACATTTTACAAAATAAATTAAATTCACCGTTTAAAGTCTTTTGCATGTGACACACCCCCACGTGTTATACATCAAACATTCCAGAACAATCTCAGCTCTGAAATGAGCCTCATTGTCCTCGCGCCGTGTCCTCTGCTCTCTGACTGA
This sequence comes from Pseudoliparis swirei, assembly GCF_029220125.1. Taxonomy (NCBI): domain Eukaryota; kingdom Metazoa; phylum Chordata; class Actinopteri; order Perciformes; family Liparidae; genus Pseudoliparis; species Pseudoliparis swirei. Next base: position 26,690,131 of record NC_079392.1, on the reverse strand, counting down.
CAGGCTGCTAAATGAGCCTAACCTGTGAGGTGGGAGGTCCTTTGTGATTTACTGAGTGTTCATTGGTTTTTTTTCCCCGAAATGTTGACAGACAAACGGATTGACCAATCACGTTGAAGGTTTCGTGTGTCGCGTTCTTTCCGCGCCGCGTCACCCGACACGTCGCGCCTCCGTTCCTCTGTGTCTCAGAGGGGGAGACCCGACTGATTCATCCACGAGTTAAACTGATTTCTGCTCCTTATTTTCGCGGAGAAATGATTGTTTTAAAAACGGAAACAGTGTCAAACCGTACTGCCGCGGTTTGAAAAAAAAAGAAGAAAAAAAAAAAAAAACTTGCGTTAATTGCGTTAAAATATTTTAGTGCGTTAACGCGGCCAAATTAATCGCATAGATTAACGCGTTAACGCTGACAGCCCTAGTTTTTTTATTATTATTTATTGACTGGATATTAGTTGTTTGTTTTATTTTTCGTTGTTTCTTTGCAGCTGTAGATTTGAAAGATGCAATCAGAATAATTTATTGACAAAGTACGTTGCACATACAACATTTGACTCGGTGAAAAGGTGCATAACAATAAATATAGACACAATACATTTAAATAAATAAACAGTGCAATAATCGGGTAATACAGTGTTATGGCACTGTTGTATTTTTAAACTAAGTGATTATTATTATCATAACTACACTTTCATTGATTATAATAACAGGATTTCACCTTCACATCAGACTATTACCTACATTTAGTTTATCTGTTTATTATTTAAATGTTGTGTTCCTCTGCCACCCCTCAGGCCTCAACATGCCGGCCTTCCGCCAGGTGGGAGAGAAGCAGCTTCCCAACCCGGTGCTGTGCATGGCCTGGTCCCCCAAGAGGGATCTGATCGCTCTGGCCAACACCACCGGAGAGGTGCGCTTTGACCCATGTGTGTCCTGAAGCATGCGGCTGTGTCTCTATGGTTCAGTAATATTATGGTCTGTCGGTAGCTGCTGCTGCACCGCTTGGCGAGCTTCCAGCGGGTGTGGAGCTTACCGCCTAGCGAGTACACCGGGAAGGAGATCACCGCCCTGGCCTGGAGACCCGATGGCAAGAGTAAGGAGTGTGTGTTTGTAATAATAATAATAATAATATTAATATGAATACTAATAATAATCCTTCTTCTCTCCTGAACCTCAGTCCTGGCCTTCAGCCTGGGCGACACGAAGCAGGTGGTGCTGTGCGGCGTGGAGAAGGCTGAGATCCTCCACGTGTTCCCGATGCAGCACCCGGTGACCTGCATGCACTGGATGGAGGTGACGGAGGAGAGCAGGTGAGGTGATGGAGGAGAGCAGGTGTGGTGATGGAGGAGAGCAGGTGAGGTGATGGAGGAGAGCAGGTGAGGTGATGGAGGAGAGAAGGTGAGGTGATGGAGGAGAGCAGGTGAGGTGACGGAGGAGAGCAGGTGAGGTGACGGAGGAGAGCAGGTGAGGTGACGGAGGAGAGCAGGTGAGGTGACGGAGGAGAGCAGGTGAGGTGACGGAGGAGAGCAGGTGAGGTGACGGAGGAGAGCAGGTGAGGTGATGGAGGAGAGCAGGTGAGGTGACGGAGGAGAGCAGGTGAGGTGACGGAGGAGAGCAGGTGAGGTGACGGAGGAGAGCAGGTGAGGTGACGGAGGAGAGCAGGTGAGGTGACGGAGGAGAGCAGGTGAGGTGACGGAGGAGAGCAGGTGAGGTGACGGAGGAGAGCAGGTGAGGTGACGGAGGAGAGCAGGTGAGGTGACGGAGGAGAGCAGGTGAGGTGACGGAGGAGAGCAGGTGAGGTGATGGAGGAGAGCAGGTGAGGTGATGGAGGAGAGCAGGTGAGGTGACGGAGGAGAGCAGGTGTGGTGACGGAGGAGAGCAGGTGAGGTGACGGAGGAGAGCAGGTGAGGTGACGGAGGAGAGCAGGTGAGGTGATGGAGGAGAGCAGGTGAGGTGACGGAGGAGAGCAGGTGAGGTGACGGAGGAGAGCAGGTGAGGTGATGGAGGAGAGCAGGTGTGTGTCGAGGCTTCGGGATCGAACCGGCGGCACGACGGACGTCCGCTTGTCTTCTAGAATAACGTGACCGTTGGTCTTTGTCTCAGTGTCCTCAGCGCCTTCTACAGCTCAGAGGACGAGTCCAAGCTCTTCCTCCCTAAACTACCGACGCTCCCCAAGAGGTAACACACACCGCTACACACACCGCTACACACACCGCTACACACATCGCTACACACACTGCTACACACACCGCTACACACACCGCTACACACACCGCTACACACACCGCTACACACACCGCTACACACACCGCTACACACACCGCTACACACACCACTACACACACCACTACACACACCGCTACACACACCGCTACACACACCGCTACACACGTCATATGATTATAAAGTAAAACTCTGAGTAACATGCGTCCAAACTTTTTTCTTCCAGCTACAGCACAACGTCAAAGATCTTCAGGTGGGGCTGTTTCTATATATCTATTGTTTCTACTTTCTTTATATCTATTGTTTCTATATATCTATTGTCTCTTTATATCTATTGTTTCTATATATCTATTGTCTCTTTATATCTATTGTTTCTATATATCTATTGTCTCTTTATATCTATTGTTTCTATATATCTATTGTCTCTTTATATCTATTGTTTCTATATATCTATTGTCTCTTTATATCTATTGTTTCTATATATCTATTGTTTCTATATATCTATTGTCTCTATATATCTATTGTCTCTTTATATCTATTGTCTCTTTATATCTATTGTTTCTATATATCTATTGTCTCTATATATCTATTGTCTCTTTATATCTATTGTCTCTTTATATCTATTGTTTCTATATATCTATTGTCTCTATATATCTATTGTCTCTTTATATCTATTGTCTCTTTATATCTATTGTTTCTATATATCTATTGTCTCTTTATATCTATTGTCTCTATTTATCTATTGTCTCTTTATATCTATTGTTTCTATATATCTAGTGTCTCTTTATATCTATTGTTTCTATATATCTATTGTGTCTCTACATCTATTGTTTCTATATATCTATTGTGTCTCTACATCTATTGTTTTTCTTCATCTATTGTTCTGTGTGTTCCAGTGAGGAGAAGTCTGATGAGATCATGAACCTCATGGGTGAAGTCAGGTACATTTCAGGCCTTCAGCAACACAGATTCTCGTCAGTGAAGCTTTTTTGTTTTGTTTTATTGTCACTTTATTTGTGTCCTTGTTTCAGACTGAACGTTCTGGTTCTGGGAGGAGACTCCGGCTTCGTGGAGCTGTTTGCCTACGGCATGTACAAGATCGCCACTCTGTCGGGGGTGAGGACGATGAGGCGTGATGAGAGGAGCAGTAAACAATAACACCACAACGGAGTTCAGCTAGTGGGGCGAAGTTACGCAATAGTTACGTTGAAGAAATGAAACAAAATATAAATCAACATTTTTTTTTTTTTTAAAGGTACAGGGACACAATTATTATTATAATATTCCTTTTAAGAAATATAATATATATTAATATATAGTTCCTTGTATTTGTTTAGTTTTTTCTATTATTAGTTACATGAATCAAATCTAATGCTTTAAGATTAGAAGTAAAAAAAACTAAATGTAACCAGTGGCACCAAAATGATGTTGTTTGAATATTGACCTTGAACGTTAAACCTGTTCTAGTCATATCTTTAAGACGTTCCTGCTCTCTGACCTCCGCCGCCCCCCAGGTGTCGGGTTCCTGTCGCAGCCTCAGTCTGTCGAGCGACCTCAAGTCTCTGTCCGTCATCTCAGAAGTCCGGTCGGCTGGCGGAGATCCTCAGATCTGCTACGTTCAGGTGAGCCTTCGACTTCCTGCTCCGTCATCGCCGCTCTAAGCTGTTTTTTCATGTACTTGTTGATGTTTCCAGCTGGACACGAGGTTGCTGTCCGACTGCCTGCCCGAGGTGACCCGGATGGCACGCAAGTTCACCCACATCTCCACTCTGCTGCAGTACCTCCACCTGTCGCTCACCTGCATGTGTGAGGCCTGGGAGGACATCCTCATGCAGATGGACCTGAGACTCACCAAGTTCGTTCAGGTCAGGAACCAGGAGGTCTCGGTGGAGACCAGTGGCGGTGCGTCCATAGGGGGCGCTAGGGCGACGCCCCTCTTAAAATTTTGAGATGAAAAAAAAAAAGAAGAAGAAAAAAAATAATACATTCTGTCAAAAACATTGTATGTCAAATCATTTAAAGCCCCACTATGTAGTTTTTCCCTTTTAGCGCCCCCTTCAGGTTTTTAGGTATTTAACGTTTACTTCAGTGTCGTAAATACCCAGTTACGATAGACGCAGCCTCGCATACACTTGTATTGAGTTGGGATCATGTGTTGTCCTGTATTATTGTTATTATTTGTACGTGTCACGGGTTATAAAAGGTGACGAGGGGGAGGTGACGCGAGTTTTTTTTTGTTTGGAGCGCGCTGACAGGCGGCGGACTCAGAACGGCAGCAATCCGGCGGCTGTTTCTATTTTGGATTCATACCAACGGGCGGGATCACTAATAGAAGACTGTGCAGGAACACTGAACTGGGCCCAGCACCGACCGGACCAGGGTGAAGTAGCGCGGGGATTGAACGCGGCGCCTCCGCCTGTTTCCGCCTGGTCGGTCAGCTGTTTGCCGGCTTTTGGGGGGAGGGGGGGGGGGTGTGCATGCAGTCATTTACTTTTGTTTTGGGGGACTGCAAAGACTTTGGGGACTGTCGGGATCCGGGGATTATACTTCGTTTTGAGTGGGTTTGATTTTTTAGTGTATGTGTTCATTTTGGGGGCTTCAGATGCATTGAATTTGATTTAATATAATAACATTTGGGTTTCCGCATATCGACTGTGTGTTTTTCTTTTACGACCATTTGAGCAGAGAGAGTTAACACCAGAATTCCCAGATCCGCCCATTCCCCTTTTTTTTTTAGCGTATGGTACCTTTTCCCCTTGATTGAGTTGCTAAGGGCGAATGAAACAACATAACCAAAAGAATGACAACATTTAGTTTAGATGAAATACCGATCGCGTTTTCATCCTATATACGTTGTTTTCTAAATGTTTGAATGTGGAGTACGTGTGATCGAATATAATATTGTTGACAACACCAAAAAGCGACATAAAAAAGCTCCCCTTATACTGGAGCTGCGAGCGTGGACTGGCACTTTATGACATTGCGTAATCACTGCCAGAAAGCAGGTCGAAGTCCATCCGCCCCGGAGCGGGCGGCTCCGGAATCCTACATAGTGGAGTTATTTCCCCACAGACCCCCGATGGCAATGGCGGAGCCGCGAATCGCCATATTAAAAGTCATTGTAGCGGCACAATTTTTTTCAAGCTGTTATTTTAAGGTACAATTGTTACATAGTGTTGCTTTAAATAGTAAATATACCGTGTTGACGCGCTAAATGTGTGTGGGAGACCGTCAGCCTGTCAACAACCACTTAAGTTAATGTGAAAAAATATAATATATCGCCACTCATTATCACGGCGAGAAGCCCCGCCCCATTTTCGGGACACCGGCCAAACGGGTGTGTGCGGGGAGCGAGTAAACATTTCAGTCGTTTCGGCAAGGACGGCTTCTCATTGGAGGATGAGACGTGAATCTTGGGCCACAAAAATGTGCGCTCATTGGCCAATGACATCGTTTTATTATTTCACGTGACTGGACTATTCGGCAGATCAGAGACTTATCGTTCCCTCAGCCAGAGAGCTCCACGGAGCTACGGGAGCAGGTAGCTAACGGAGCTGTTAGCTGGAGCTCAGTGAGTAATGCGCTGTTTAGTTTCTCCTGTCTGTTGTTCCAAAGGGACTGAAACTCTCTGGACTACAACGGGGGGAGGGGTCTAAAGAGCTGCAGACAAGTGTAAAGCACGAATCTTGCCGCAGTTATCTAGCTAAGAGCATGGAGCTAACTCGCTAACAGCATGAAGCTAACTAGCTAACAGCATGAAGCTAACCCTGTTTGCAGAGCAGAGCAGCAGAAGGAGACCAAACTGGCATCGAAAACACAACGAAGAAGTTCTGAAAAACAGACACATTCCCTCCAGAATAATGAAACAGGCTGGTTACAGACATGATGACTTTAACCAGAGAGTTATGGAGAAGTTTGACCACTTTAAAGAGAGGAGCTACTTGTCTTTACAGTAGTGGGTCTGCTCCGTCACCCAATGTAACATGTGATCTCTCTCTGACTCTATTCTGCTCTGAACCTCTTTCATGTGAGGGTGAAACTCTTTTATTTTGCAAACCTCTGAAACCCAACCCCATGTTCCTTAAAGCTGCTCTGAACCTCTCATGCCCAAAGTTACAGTGTGTTGATAGTTGTTGTTGGACCGTGTTGAGCGCGCTGTGTTCTTTAAATAAAGCTTTGTTTTTTACAATATTCTACTCAAAACCTCTTTTCTTCTCATTGTTGAGTGCTATTTAAACTGCGCCCCCCCCCAAAAGAATTTCACCAGCCGCCACTGGTGGAGACCCCATCATGGGGGGGTCCCCCAGGGCTCTGACCCGGGTCCCCTTTCTGTTCGTGTTGCTGGGTACAGAAAAGTATGACAATACTGCTTAAGAAAGAAATGATACAATAGAGAATGTAGCTTTAACACATGAAGCATAGACTTCTATACAACTAGAGGAGTCGCCCCTGGTGGACATTAATGAGAATGCAGCTTTAAGACAAGAAGCATAGACTTTTATACAACCAAATTAGTCGCCCCCTGGTGGTTAGGAGAGAGAATACAGCTTTAACACATGGAGCATAGACTTCTATACAACCATAGTGTCTTATTTGTCTTATTTCCTCCTGTTTTTTAGGAGAAGAACACAAGCACTCAAGTCCAAGATGAGTTCTTAGAGCTTTTGCTGTGGGGACAATCGAGGTGAGAAAAGAGTTCTGTTCCATTTGTCATGTTGCAATACTCAGAGCGTCCTGCAGATGGCGGCAAAGCGCTGTGTTGGTTGACAAGCTCATCGTCCTCTCTGCTCTCACAGCCCTGAACTTCAGGCTCTCCTCATGAACCAGCTGACCGTCAAGGTGAGAGCGTGAGGCGTGTCTGAGCTCCTCGATGTCCCAGCTCGGCTTCACCTGACGCTCTGTCCTCGGCCCTTGTTTGCTCACCGCAGGGCCTGAAGAAGCTCGGCCACTCCATTGAGTCGTCGTACTCCAGCATCCAGAAGCTGGTGATCAGCCACCTGCAGAGGTACGAGGGACGCTTCCTCCTGCTCCTCGGCGCCACCTGGGGATGTTAACGCGTCTCGTTTCTCCTCTCCACAGTGGCTCTGAGGCTCTGCTGTACCACCTGAGTGAGGTGAAGGGCATGTCCCTGTGGAAGCAGAAGTTTGAGCCCCTCGGCCTGGATGCAGCGGCTATAGACGGTAACCCCCCCCCCCCCCACACACACACACACATATGCCCCTATGTTCTATGTTCTACGTTCTATGTCCTCAGGCGCCATCACCGCCGTGGGCTCCTTTTCTCTGAAGGCCAGCGAGCTCCTGCAGTGAGTTCAGTTCCCTTTTTTATTATTTAAAAAGTATTATTATTGACTAGGCGGACAATCTGACCTGTTTCTGTTTGTTTGGGAGTAATCTGATGACAAACTAATTGGTCATATAATTCAGATATTAATGAGAAATAACCAGATTTTTCTGCCTATTCTCATTATTATTTGCCAGATTTTATAGTAACTTAAATATTCCTTCTCTTCCTTCCTTCCTTTTTTATTGCTCTTATTATCTGTCCACCACTATATGTGTTATACGTGAATATTTATAATAAATTAATCAATATTTATTCATTTATATTCATATATATACATATTTATATATATTATATATATATATATTATATACATATATATTATTAATCTATATTTATTTATATGTAAATAAATAAATATTGATACATAATGACTTTAAAAATAAATAAATATATATGAGAATATATATATTTATATATGTATTGTCATATATTTTTTAAAAACTTTTATTTATATAGATATATATATGTGTATATATTAATCATATATTTATATATAAAATCTATAATAAAAAAATAAATGGTACAAAGTCACACATTGTCTTGAAAGACAAATGACCGACAAAAAGCAAAAAGAATATTCTATACACATATATAAATTTAAATTGGTCTTTTCTAGGGTAATCGACAAAAGTACGAAGAACTTTAAAGCCTTTTTCCGCTGGTTGTATGTAGGTAAGAAAAAACATCAATATATGAGTGATTTGATTATTGTAGAGACATTTAAAATCTGTCTTAAACGGTTTGATTCCTGTGGCTCACTCTGTTCTCCTCCTCTCCTCCTCAGCCATGCTCAGGATGTGTGAGGAGCACGTTCCCCCGGAGCTCAACAAGGTGAGTTATCAACGGTATGGATTATTAAATAACTCTCTATGAACCCTTCAAACGTGTCACTCCGTCCTTCAGATGACGCAGAAGGACATCGCCTTCGTGGCCGACTTCCTGTCGGAGCACTTCAGCGAGGTGAGACGGCGTGGCCTCACCCTGAAGTCCATTTATACTGTTTTCTGTTTATTCCTTTTAACATTTTTACCATTTATTCTTTTTTTTACCATTTATTCTTTTTACCAAATGCTCTAACGTGTCTCTGGTTCCTCAGAACGAGGAACTGTTTGACCGTAAGGGGAAGTACTTCAACGTGGAGCGAGTGGGTCAGGTGAGAGAGCTTCTGCTGACTGTTGTTGTTGTTGTTGTTTTAACGGTGACGTTCGTGTGGTCTCTCCTGGGTCTGCAGTACCTGAAGGATGAGGACGAGGACCTGGTGTCTCCTCCCAACACCAAGGGGAACCAGTGGCTCAAGTTCCTGCAGGAGAGCACGCACCTCAAGGGTAAACTGATGATGATGCTTTATAACGGCTGTCTCTCTCTCTCTCTGTATATGTCTCTCTCTCTCTCTAATCATGTGACTGTCCTCCAGAGAGCCCCCTGCTGTTCTCCTCGTTCCCCCAGAAGTCTCTCTCTCTCTAATCATGTGACTCTGTCCTCCAGAGAGCCCCCTGCTGTTCCCCTCATTCCCCCAGAAGTCGTTGCACTTCGTGAAGAGGATGATGGAGAGTGTGATCGAGGAGTGTCTCCAGAAACCCGCCGTGAGTCGTCTGCTTCCTCCAGAACCAGTAACACTCAGGAAGGGTCAAGAAATAGAAAATAAAAACTCATAGTGAATATATGTAATATATAAGAATATATATACTAACTACATCTTTGACGAGGTGGATCGACCTCGTGGGTCTTTGACCCAAAAAAATCCACAGTAATTTTTAATAAATCTGAAGAAAACAAGTTAAATCTTCTTTGAGGATTTTGTATTTGCGTTTAGGAAAATGTGCTTAAATCTTTGAAATTCAGTGTTTTTCTTCTCGTAATATTAGCAGGGTTCATACGTTCGTGGAAAACCTGGAAAAAATTAAATTCCAAAAGTTTTTGAAAAGTCCTGGAAATCTTGTTATATTCAAATGTTTATTAACGCTGTTTGATTAAAAGAATAACATTCATATAAATATGTACTTTCTTTTACAGATGTTTGATTCTCTTTTGTTTTGCTGATTTATTGTGAATAATTGATTTGTGCAGGAGGTAATCGGGAAGTCGGTGACGCAGGCCGTCTTCTTGCCCCTGTACACCGTACCTGAGAGGTGTGCTCATCATCAGCATTATTCAAATATTACTTTATTATGTGATTAATATTAATATTTCTTTTTGTCTTTCCAGCTCTGAAAAAACTCCGCGACTTTTTGAACTCCCATCGTTGTACGTAAATAAACCCCCAAAACATCCTGGTGTTGTGCGTGAAGATATTTATTTATTTATTATTTTTATGAATGATTTTTATGTCGGTTGTTTTTCTTCAGGTGGAACGACAAGAAATCCAAAATGCACCACGTTGTGTTCTGTATGCCGGAGAGTTCACCAGGGAAGCTCTACCTGCTGCGCAGAGGGACCGACCCACACAGGTGTGTGTGTGTGTGTGTGTGTGTGAGAGAGAGATTATGCGTGTGTGTGAAAAACAGACATTGTGTGTGTGAGAAAAAGAGTGTGATTGTGTGTGAGAGAGAGAGAGAGAGATATTGTGTGTGTGTGTGAGATATCATCCACCATGTGCTTCCTCTCCACAGACTCGTCCCTAACAGCGTCTTGTCCATTGACCTCCGCCACCAGGTTGACGGTGAAGCTGCAGCCCGGTGGGTTCCTCGGTTCCTCCCACCAACATGAACACGTGACCGCGGAGCGGTTCCGTGACATCCCAGTGATTCTTATGTTTTGGCTCTTTCAGGCCCAGCTGCCTCTACAGCTGCCTGGATGCCCGTTTCTATGACGACGAGATGCTGACCGTGGTCCTGCGAGGAGACGGCGAGCGAGAGGAGAGCGTCCTGGCTCAGCTTCCTCTGGCCTCAGCGCTCAGCTGCCAGGCCGAGTTCCAGCTGGAGCCCAACCTCAGGTGAGCCGGGGTCGGGGTACTGGTGCTCTGGTTTTTGGGTCTTCATTTAGCTTCATCTGAACCTGAATGTCGCCCGCGTTCTCAGGTTGGACCAGCAGAGCGGAGCCATCCCGTGTCAAGAGCTGGTTTTGGGGAATCAGTGGCGTGAACTGGAAAACATGAAGGCCCAGTTTGTGGCCGTCAACGGGATCCGCAAAGTGGCCTGTGTGGTGAGCTGCATTCTCTCTCCTGACCACCAGGGGGCGACTCCTCTGGTTGTATAGAAGTCTATGCTTCATGTGTTAAAGCTGCATTCTCTCTAGTCTCTCAACATTAACCTTTGACTCCGCCCCCTTTCCGACAGCTAAGTGCCAATCTCCGGCACATCCGTGTTTTTGAGATGGACGTCGAGGACGAAGACGACGAGGGAGCCGAGTCTCAGAACGCCAGCGCGGACCAGGACGGGCTGGACGCCACGATGGCCAGCGAGGGCCGGGGGGAGGAGGCTAAAGAGGACGGCGGGGAGCGAGGAGGCGATGCCTTTAGGAAAACCGAGGAGCAGCTGGAGTCGGAGGAAGCCCTCTGAGACGAGATTCATAAATAAAAGACGTTTGTTTTACATGTAAAGTCTCTGACAATAAACAGGTTTGTTTTCATATTTATTTCAGCAGTTTTTTACGGGTTGTTTGTCCGCGATATTTCAGGATATTTTGCGCAAAAAAATACTTGGTTTAGAGTTTGAGGGTCAAAGGTCACTATCAATAATTGATATCCTAATTATGATGATTGAATGCAAATTTTTAATTTGATGAAATTATGAATTTACGACTAGACAGACGTGGACGTAAACTAATACTGTACATTTAATAATCTTTTATTGTCCTGTCGGGATGAATATATAAAGAACTGTATTCCTGTTGGTCAAAGTAATTCTCAACTTAATAAATAATTTATAATAAATACTTTGAATGTAAATAAGGTGCCAAAGTGCATTAAAAGCATAACAAAAACAATAGCCTAATACTTTTAATTGTTGTGGAAGTAAGAAATGATAATCCTAGAAATGAATCATTAGTTATAGAGCTTTTAATATTGATTTGATTGGATAAATATGAAAACGTGTTTAACACCTAAGTTAAGTATTCCTGCTATAAATGAATTATTACAATTAAATGTAAATGAATACAAGCACTATTAAAAAATCCGTAGTCATTTTAAATATTTTATTATTATAAGTGCTTTTTTTAGTTCACGTTTAAAATGTGCTTTACCAACGTAAATTTCATGTGAATTATTATTTCGTTCGTGTTTACCGCGTGCTCGAGCAAAAAATAGGTGTCGGTTACGTGCGCGCTCCCGCCACCGTACGCAGTGACGCGTGTCAGCCGCCGCCTGTTGGTCTTTTTTTTCGCCAGTTGGTGACGAGCGTTATGAAAAATGGCCTCGACTCTTCCCGTAGCCGCGACTAACCGGAGAAGATGACGGCGTCGAGACCCCCGAGTCAGTTGAACACGTAGATAACGGGATAAGTTAGCCGAAGGAACGAAGACTTGTCGGCAAAAGAAACGACTGGAAACTAAAACAACCCCCAAAAAACACCCAACCGCCGGGTATTTCTTTCTTCTTCTTCGTCTTCTTCTTCGTTTTCTTCGTCTCCCCCGCAGCGCTGGCTGGCTCCGGGGAGCCGCCATGGAGGACATCAACTCGAACATCAACGCGGACCTGGAGGTGCGGAAGCTCCAGGACCTGGTGAAGAAGCTCGAGCAGCAGAACGAGCAGCTCCGGAGCCGGTCCACGACGCGGTCCTCGTCCGGGACCCAGCAGCACCAGCACCAGCACCACCAGCAGCCCCACCACAGACCCCTCAGCGACGGCGGCTACGACCCGTCGCTCACCGCGGGGACGGCAGCCGGGCTGGCCGGCGGCTTCCCCGGCGGGGTGGGGTTCGGCGGCGGGCTGGAGAACCGGAGCCCCCGGCGCTCCTACGACGGCGTCAGCTTCAGGAGGGCGTACGAGTTCGAGGGGGCGACGGCCGCCGCGGACGGCGGGGAGACGTCCATCCTGGACGAAGTGGACATCTTGGATCTCGAGGACATGGATTGTCTGAACGAGGACGAGGACAGCTGGTGAGTGACGGTGTGTTGGGGGGTGACGGCTTCACTCGTCTGGGTGACAGCTGCTGTAAACATGTTAGCTACACACACATCGCACACATATGTGGCACACACACACACACACACACACACACACACACACACACACACACGGAAGGGTGTTGTTTGGCAAGTCACGTGGGTGTTGCCAAGCCCCATTATCGGACTGTATGATCATAATAGACTTTGCTTTGTCATACAGTCAAAGTCTCCCCATGACCTCATACCTATCACCCCCCCCCCCCCTCACACACACACACACACACACACACACACACCACCTCCTCCTCCCTCTCAGCTGTCTGGACCATGAAAGTCCTCCCATCATCTGTTGCGTTTTGTTGTGTGTGTGTGTGTGTGTGTGTGTGTGTGTGTGTGTGTGTGTGTGTGTGTGTGTGTGTGTGTGTGTGTGTGTGTGTGTGTGTGTGTGTGTGTGTGTGTGTGTGTGTGTGTGTGTGTGTGTGTGTGTGTGTGTGTGTGTGTGTGTGTGGTAGCCCTGGTTATGTCCTCCTCTGAATTATCTCCTTTGGCACCGGGCCACCAGAGCTCTGCAGCAGCAAAAAGGAAATATATGCTGTGTCACACACACACACACACACACACACACACACACACAGACACACACCTGATTGTGAGCATCGTGATTATAAAGGGTGACTTTTGATAACCGTGTGTGAACAGCATGGCGTTGGCCTGTTGTCCACATGTTCATCCAGTCCTGTTTCTCTTAATCCTCGACCATCGTGTTTCTAGATGGATTCTCTCTAGACGTAAAATCCTTGAACGTATGATTTGGATTTGTGCTGCCGTCTAAATCTAAAAGACGCGTGTCACTCTTTGGGGTGACCTGTCCCCTTTTTAATAATCAAGATGTGACATGTTTACTACCTGGAGATGCCACGCGGTACGATTTCCCATCCAGCTCAAAGATGGCGGATCCTTCGCCTCGATGACGTCACACATTTCCCTCTTTTGTTTTGTTGTGTTCAGGTCCGTCTGGTTGTCTGTCCGTCCAATCAAGTTTCACTTTGTTCGTTTGTGACGTTGACGGGCGAGTCTAAATGTTTAGTCAGCTCTAAAAGGATTTATACAACCAGAGGAGCCCCCTGGTGGTCAGGAGAGAGAATGCAGCTATAACACATGAAACATAGACTTCTATACAACCAGAAGAGTCGCCCCCTGGTGGTCAGGAGAGAGAATGCAGCTTCAACACATGAAGCATAGACTTCTATACAACCAGAGGAGTCGCCCTGTCTACAGGAGGGCTGAGATATTGTTCACAATAGACATCATTCTAATGATATGCTGTCCAACGTCCATCTCGTTGTGCGGGTTTGGTCGATTGGCGTCTTCTTTCGTGATGAGATTATAAGCATCGTGAGGACGTAGCGTGAAGACGTAGCGTGAGGGCGTAGCATGAGGGCGTAGCGTGAAGACGTAGCGTGAGGGCGTAGCGTGAGGGCGTAGCGTGAGGGCGTAGCGTGAGGACGTAGCGTGAGGGCGTGGCGTGAAGACGTAGCGTGAGGGCGTAGCGTGAGGGCGTAGCGTGAAGACGTAGCGTGAGGGCGTAGCGTGAGGGCGTAGCGTGAGGGCGTAGCGTGAAGACGTAGCGTGAAGACGTAGCGTGAGGGCGTAGCGTGAGGGCGTAGCGTGAAGACGTAGCGTGAGGGCGTAGCGTGAGGGCGTAGCGTGAGGGCGTAGCGTGAGGACGTAGCGTGAGGCGTGGCGTGAGGCGTAGCGTGAGGGCGTGGCGTGAGGCGTGGCGTGAGGCGTGGCGTGAGGGCGTGGCGTGAGCGTAGCATGAGGGCGTAGCGTGAAGACGTAGCGTCAGGGCGTAGCGTGAGGGCGTAGCGTGAGGGCGTAGCGTGAGGGCGTAGCGTGAAGACGTAGCGTGAGGGCGTAGCGTGAGGGCGTAGCGTGAGGGCGTAGCGTGAGGGCGTAGCGTGAGGGCGTAGCGTGAGGGCGTAGCGTGAAGACGTAGCGTGAGGGCTTAGCGTGAAGACGTAGCGTGACGGCTTAGCGTGAGGGCGTAGCGTGAAGACGTAGCGTGAAGACGTAGCGTGAAGACGTAGCGTGAGGGCGTAGCGTGAGGGTGTAGCGTGAAGACGTAGCGTGAGGGCGTAGCGTGAAGACGCTGACTGAAGCTAAAGGTGTTTGGTCTGAAGCAGCTGGTGTGATGATCGATAAGAGGACCGACACTGAAACCTCTGGATTGTGACCTGACTGGTATAAATGGAACGGACATGGAAGCAGCTTCCCATCAGTTAGAGAGGGCTTTCATCATCATCATCATCATCATCATCATGGTGCCCTCTCCAGGATTACGCGGCAGCAGCCCGGCTCTCAGCAGCTCCCGTCACAGACTCCTGTAATCCCTGAATTAGCATCTGAGCTGGATTAAATCGGCTCCTGACGCCGGCGTGTCGGGAATGAGTCGTGTTGACGTCCTGAAGGTCTCCTCTCGGCCTCCTTCATGGCTGCAGTGGCTGCTGACTGAGTTCTCCCCAGGGTAAACGTCGGGGTAACCGTGGGTTACGCGCGCGGCTGACAAACAGGAAGTCGGTTCGGCGCCTCCGTCGGTACCCAGAGGGTTTCATAGCTTCAATCAATACTGCTGACTTTGCACTTCACTGGGTTCCTGCTCAGAGAGCCGACGGTCGCACGACATCGTCTTTCTAAATGGTTTGTGATGAACTATCTGCAGCGAGAGGGCGGAGGTGGAGCTAGAGGGTGGAGGGTGGAGAGTGGAGGTGAGGGTGGAGAGTGGAGGTGGAGCTAGAGGGTGGAGGGTGGAGAGTGGAGGGTGGAGAGTGGAGGGTGGAGGGTGGAGGTGGAGCTAGAGGGTGGAAGTGGAGCTAGAGGGTGGAGGTGGAGCTAGAGAGTGGAGGTGGAGCTAGAGGGTGGAGGTGGAGCTAGAGGGTGGAGGTGGAGCTAGAGGGTGGAGGTGGAGCTAGAGGGTGGAGGTGGAGCTAGAGAGTGGAGGTGGAGGTGGAGCTAGAGGGTGGAGGTGGAGCTAGAGGGTGGAAGTGGAGCTAGAGGGTGGAGGTGGAGCTAGAGAGTGGAGGTGGAGGTGGAGGGTGGAAGTGGAGCTAGAGGGTGGAGGTGGAGCTAGAGAGTGGAGGTGGAGGTGGAGCTAGAGGGTGGAGGTGGAGCTAGAGGGTGGAGGTGGAACAAGAGGGCGGAGCTAGAGAGCGGAGGTGGAGGCGTAGCTAGAGGGTGGAGGTGGAGGCGTAGCTAGAGGGTGGAGGTGGAGTCGACTCGTCTGAACCACGGCAGCGAGTCCTCTCAGCAGCTTCTCGGAGCCGCATCTCGATAAGACGTGCATCGTCTTTTGTTGTTTTGCTCATTCACGTCAGCACAGGCTTCCTACGGTCATGGAAAACCTGGAAAAGTCATGGAATTGTAAAATGGTCGTTTCCAGACCTGGAAAAGTCACGGAAAAAACTTAAATCACGAAAGTTTTGGAAAAGTCATGGAAATGTTGTAATATTCACGTGTTCATTTACGCCGAGTTTGACATGAAATGTTTTAGAACGAAAGACGCTCAAAATAGAAGCCGGCGTACGCTCTCATACTGGTGGCGCAATTTCTTTTTTCCCGCGTTGCAAGTGAACGCACCGTAACTGTAAAGTTCGCTGGTCATTTGTTTAATTTAATGTCGACTGTATGCTTTGGAATTCACATTGTTTAAAGACGACATGTTGTTCCCACACGGGAACGCCTGCACAAAGACGCCACGTGGACTCGGCCTCATCCGTCTACCCGCGGTCCGACGCTCGCCCGCGTTGCCTTCATGAACGTGCGGAATAATCCGGCGCCCGTGTTCCCGTGTGTTCTCCCTAGGCTGTACGAGGCCCGGCCCGACAGCCCCCAGCAGAACGCCCTGAGCCCCATCGTGTGGTGCCGCCAGGCGCTGGACAACCCCAGCCCGGAGATGGAGTCGGCCAAGCGCTCCCTCATCCACCGGCTGGACCTCACCATGTCAGGTAAACACCCATCGGCCAATCGGAGACGCCCTCCTCTCCGCTCGCCGTGTTCCCCACGGCCGATTCACAGGTCTGGGTTTCAACTTTCTTGAAGCGCTCATTTAATGGTCTGTTTGGTTTGTTTTCTGCACAGACGGCGTTAGCGTCCTGTGTTATTTTGATAATCGGTAGTTAGTTAATCTGTTGATTATTTGTTCGATTAATCTGATAAAAAAACAATAAAGCTGTAATTTTAAACGCTTTATTAAAACAGGGTTCGTACGGTGATGGAAAACCTGGACAAGTCAGAGAGTTTTTAAATGGCTGTTTCCAGGCCTAGAAAAGTAATTTAAAAAAATAAAATCCCAACATTTTTGTTAAAGTAATGCAAATATTTTATTTTCAAATGTTAATTTACACGGAATATATACTGTATGCCTTTTAATTCTCATTGTTAGTTTAAATTGTGCATCTTCTCACTTGTTCATGTCATACAGAGTTTTCATACTTGGAGTTTGTTTGTCCTCTCGCTCCGCTCTGGCTTCTCCTGCGCCGCTTTGCTCTCAACTCAACTTTGAAATTCGTTGCCAACTATTTTAATAATCGATTTTATCGATTCGTTGTTGCAGCCCTAGCTGTGACGCCGTGAAACGACCCCCCCCCCCCCCCGCCGCAGGGGAGGCGTCTCAATATCTTTAAACTCACGTCTCTTATTCACGGACGACTTGACGACCTCGACCAACCCGGAGAACTCAAAGACTAAAACGTGTTGTAGAGAAACGAAGGCGGAGACTCCTGTTCACGGTTTGACGTGGCAGCTGAATCTGAACTTTAATGTAGATCATATTATAGTCTGATTGCTCTTCTCTCTGAGCGGTGGCCTCTCACCTCCTCCTCCTCTTCATCAGCGACTCGCTGTACGACCGGGCGGTGAGGGTGACGTCGCTTTGAGTCTGTTTGGGGTGAATCTCCCCGGTTGGTTGAGTCGAGCATCTGAAGCTCCGAGTCTCTTCTTCTTGGGATGGAACGTGATGATCAGACGTCTGGAGCTCCACCAGCGGGTCGATCCATCGCTGCTGCTCGCGGGGGGGGGGCGGGACATTCATCTCCCGTGGGATCTCGTCGAGGTGCTTTGTGGATCCGTGCCGTGTTTATTTATTTATGTTTACATCCGTCTAAACATTTCCTCTTCACTTCCTCCTCGACGATTAAAGTCACATCGAGACGTTGGGACAGTATTTAAAGGGCCAGTACCGTCGTTGTGGAGCGATCTCTGTAGACTCACCAGACACCGGTGTGACCTGTTGGTGTGTTTGTTGTTGGTTTGTTTGTTGTTGTTGTGAGACTTTGGTTCATGTGATGTCGACTACGGGACGTCCCATCTCTGTTCAAGAGCATCTGGAGCTGGGCTTGAGTATCAGTGTAAGATGTGAGGGTAACTGGATTTTAAATTAATCTTCCTTTACACTAAACTGATCATTTAAATTTCGTAATTGTCTAAAATCACACCATTATTGTCATGCTGTAACACACACACACACCTACACACCTACACACACCTACACACACACACACACACACACACACTCTTTGCTCTGTAGTGTTTCCTGCACTTTCAGTTGCTCCTAATTATAGTCGTTCCCTCGGTGAGGAGGTCGACTCCTCCGACTGGGGGGGGGGGGGCGTGTGTGTGTGTGTGTGTGTCTGACAGCTGTCGATCCAGAGCTCACGCAGCGAGACCCCCGGGGTCCTGCCGCGGCCACATAGCTGACCCGCACCACGCCCGCTCACAAAGAGCTCTGACTTTACTTCGACCTCGCTGGCCTTCATCCTCTCGTCTTTCTGGGCCTGAGCAAAGAGCCCTGAACCCCGGAGAGAACTTCCTCTGAACCGTTTGATATCGCAGTGAAATGCAAACTTCTTCTTCTCTTCCGGTGACGTCCGTGTTTGAGAACACTCTATTCCGGTCCCTGCGCGGCAGAACCTTTTCTTGGATGGATCTGGGTCTCTTTCTGGAGTTTCTTGGTTAACTTTCGGCACACTTCAGAGATCACATGAACGTTAAGAAACTAAATGGTTCAGGTGTTTTCTTCACCCAGTCGGCCATTTACCTGATCTAGTGGGCTCCGTCGTGATGAGAGGTGTTGAATCTCAAGATGAAACGTGAGGAACGACGTATGGAACATATTTAATACCTGAGGTCATCTGATGACCTCGTCCTCAAACAGGAAGTGAGTCGCCGTGTTTACACTGAAAGTCAAAGTGTTTCCTGAATGTGTTTTCACTGAAGAGATTCCAACGTTGAGGTCTCTGATGGGACAGGGGGCAGAGACCAGTAGCCAGCCCAGAGTCTCATCCCATGCCTGGGGCCAGGCCCCTCTGTAGCCCCTCCCCCTCTGTAGCCCCTCCCCTCTGCAGCCTCTGACTGGGTGTCACAGAGAATGCCATTGTGCGGCTCTGTGTGCGTCTTCATTGAAAGCGCGTATTGTTGAGCTGATGATGCTGAAGCCTCCATCAGTTTAATGGACTCCACCAGACTGGGGGCCTTTCATGGAGCTGCCGGGCCTCACGGGGTCCGTCATGGGGTGTTTACACGCTGGGGATGACGGACTCCTTATCAGGTCCCCCTCACCAAGGCAGCATCTTGACCTTTAAGTCTTCTGTTCCAATAATCGGTCTTGTTGTTACTGTAAAATATATATATATATATGAATATGTGAATATAAATATTTATATATATTAGGGCTGTCAGCGGTAACGCGTTAATCTATGCGATTAATTTGGTCGCGTTAACGCACTAAAATATTTTACCGCAACTTTGTTTACTTCTGGTGTTTGTTGAAGTTTTTACACTCAAACCGAGTGTCAAGCCGCGGCAGTACGGTTTAACGCTGTTTCCATTTTTAAAACAATTATTTTTCCGCGAAAATAAGAAGCAGAAATCAGTTTAACTCGTGGATGAATCAGTCGGGTTTCCTCCTGCTCCTCCTTCCTCCCGTCTCCCCCTCTGACACACAGAGGAACAGAGGGGCGACGTGTCGGGTGACGCGGCGCGGAAAGAACTCGACACACGAAACCTTCACCGTGATTGGTCAATCCGTTTGTCTGTCAACATTTTGGGAAAAAAACAACCAATGAACGCTCAGTAAATCACAAAGGATCTCCCACCTCACGGGTGAGGCTCTATAGCAGCCTGTCAGTCAGAGAGCAGAGAACACGGCGCGAGGACAATGAGCCTCATTGAATAGAGCTGAGATTGTTCTGGAATGTGTGATGTAGAACACGTGGGGGTGTGTCACATGCTAACGCCTTTAAAAGGTGAATTTAATTTTTTTGTAAAATGTATAAAATGTCCCCAGCCTCCAGAGGGTGAACAGGACATATGTGAATGTCAGTCAGTCACCAAGGCCACTGGTTCTGCTGTTCAGTGGTAAAGATGACAGGACCAATGGGGTCTCAATATACTTCTTCTTTTTTTCTAATCTGGATGTTTCACTGAAGAAACAATTTATCATCCACAATATTAAATACCTCGCTGGCACTTTATAGGTAGGAGCCTCTTTGAAAACACAGCTCTGTGTGAAGTTTGGTCTTTAAAAAGAATGAACTTTTAACTTTTAATCGCGATTAATTAATCTCAATTTCAAAATGTGCGATTAATTAGTTAATTTTTTTTAATCGATTGACAGCCCTAATATATATATATATTAACAGGTCAGAGACAACAACTAAAAAATATATATTATATATTTATATTAACCGGTCAGAGACAACTACAACTCAAAAATATATATTATATATACATATATATTATATATATATAGTATATATATATATATATTTTCAGTTGTAGTTGTTGTCTCTGACCTGTTTATATATATATTTTTAGTTGTCTCTGACCTGTTGGATATGGAACCTGCTGAGCGGCCATCTTGTTGTGTTGGTATGGTAACCCCTGATGTGTTCTGTGACTCTGCAGCCAACAAGCGCAGGAGCCTGTATGGGACCCCCTACAGCCAGCAGGGCTATGGGACCCCCTACAGCCAGCAGGGGACCCCCTACAGCCAGCAGGGGAGCCCCTACAGCCAGCAGGGCTATGGGAGCCCCTACAGCAGCCCCTACAGCAGCGGCTTCAACTCCCCCTCCTCCACCCTCAGCAGAGGGCCCGTCGTCCGGCAGCAGCTCTCCTCCGGGAACGCAGGTAGGTGGGGAGGGGGGTCAGGGGTCCCTATACGGTTCTCCATCTGGACCGCCTGTTGCTAAAGAGTTGTTCCTTGTCCGCAGCTCACCAGAGGAACGCGGCGGCGGCGGCGGAGAGGAGCGCAGCGTTGGAGAGGAGCGCCCCTCCCCCGGCCGTGAGCCCCCAGTCGTCCGTGGACAGCGAGCTGAGCACCTCCGAGATGGACGAGGACTCGGTCGGCTCCTCCAACACCTACAAGCTCAACGACGTCACGGACGTCCAGATCCTGGCCCGCATGCAGGAGGAGAGTACGTCGCCGTGGTGATGTCACCGCTTCCTTTAGTTACGGGAGAGAAGACGACGACTCATTCAGACAATAATCAACATTTCTGTATTATTAGTAGTAGTAGTATTTTTATTTTTTCAATATTATTTTTATTATTAGTATTATTTAGTTTTTTTATATTATTTTTAATTTGTATTATCATTGTGTGTAAACGAGCAGCAACACAAAAAAATCCAGTGTCAATACTCTGACTCCTCTTGGGTCCGGGCCCTCTTGGGCCCTCTGACGGTCCCTCTTGGGCCCTCTGACGGTCCCTGTGTGTGCAGGTCTGAGGCAGGACTACGCGGCCTCGGCGTCGCGCCGCAGCTCGGGCTCGTCGGTCCAGTCTCTCCGCCGCGGCGCCTTCAGCGACCAGGAGCTGGACCTGCAGAGCCTGGAGGACGAGGAGGAGGCGGCGCACCCGGCCTTCCACCTGCCCTCCAGCCGCTTTAGCCCCTCCCCCCGCGGCTCGCCGCGCGCCTCGCCCAGGAACTCGCCGCGCTCGCGCTCCCCGGCGCGCTCCGCGGACCACGGCCGCGGCTCGCCACAGCCAGCCGGCAGCCGGCTGCAGCAGCCGCGCCACTCGCTGCAGGGCCACGCCCACGACTCGCAGGCCAACGCCCTGAAGAACGAAGGTGGGCGGAGCTCCGGGAGGCGGGCGGCGCCCGGCGGGCCGGTCTAAATGTGTTGTTGTTGTTGTTGTAGAGAAGCTGCGGCGCAGTCTTCCCAACCTCACGCGCGCCTCGGCGGCGCCGGCGGTCCAGAACCCGGAGCCTGTGAAGAACAGCCGCAGCTACGAGTCCAACCTGCAGGTCCCCAACGGAGGGTCTCCACGGCAACAGAACCAGTCGGCCAGTGAGTCCTGAACCTTCAGAACCTTCTCTCGGCTGCTTCGTTTGAACTTCTGGGATCCTTCTTTCAGTTTTTATTTTGTATATTCACACGCCTTCTTCTTCTTCTTCTTCTGACATTCCCCTTCAAAGCGACGTCCTCGTTCTGCATGTTTTCATCGTTGTTTGAGGTTCTTTAGGATCTTTCATGGGGAATGATGAAGATGAAGGTGGCGTCCTTCATCCAGGAAGCTGGTCCGGGGGTCAAAGGTCGTGTAGGAATGTCTTTGAACTTCTCCTCTGAGTCTCTGGACCTTTTAGACGGTTCTTAACTCTGTTTGGTCGGAGCAACAGGAAGTAAATCTATGTTGGAACCAGTGGCGTCCCTAGGCTAAAAAACCCGGGGCTAAAGCCCCGAATGTTTTCAACCAAAAAAAAAAAAGATTTGGTACACAAGTGGTTAACACCTCCAGTGACGTCATTCACCCAAAGCAGCGGAGTCAGACTGGCAGCAGGCGCACGTAACAGCAAGCTGCTGTCTGAGAGTGTTTCTATGTCTAAACATTTCGCTGCTTCACTCCTCTGGGCTAAGCCCAGCGCCGCCGCTCCCATAACGCGCATCGCTCTGCCGTGATACGCGCCGACACATCCGCGCACACAGGTGAGCTCACTCTCACTAGAAAAACTCACTAGCACCCCCCCCCCGTCGACAACGCTCGCACTGGCTAAGCCCCGGATATATCCAAATCCTAGAGACGCGCCTGGTTGGAACTCTCATCTCATCGTTGGTGTAACCGTGAACTCAGCTCTACTTGTTACTAGATTACACCTGAACGCATCATGAGAACGTTATCATTTACCTTCAGCCAGTCCTCTTGTTCACTGAGCAGAGCCTGAACGCATCACCGTGATCAGGATCCATAACTCTGGGTTCCACCACCACTAAAACTCTTCAGGTTCTTCCTCCTTCTTGAGCTTCCGGCTGTGAGTCTTCCTCATCTTCACTAACGCATGTGTTACGCAACCGGCCTCCTTCCTGTCTGCGCTGTGATTGGCTGATGAGGCGCTCTGCCTCCTCCCTTAACCCTTCTGGATGTTTGGCTGCAGAGCCCCCTAGTGGCCTCAAGCTGCTCCTGCAGGCCCCTCTGTGTGAGTCTCAGGAGGTCTGACCCCCCCCACCGTCACATGTCCTGTGTTCACAGCAGCAGCTCCGCCCCCGAGAGCCTCCGCCCCCTCTCGCTCCTCCCCGAAACCCAAACAGCACCTCCAGAGCCCGGCCGCCCTGCGAGGTAACCGAGGTAACCGAGCCGGGTCCCCCCGGCCCCCGCCTGGAGGCCCCCGGAGCCGGGCGGCTGCAGCCCGGCTGCTTCTTCACTTCTGGGAGACTTTTATAGTTTGGATTCATCTGTCTGACGTAGTAACGGCTTCAGGACTCAAAGTTAAAGTCACAAGGTCCTGATAAATTATTATAAATAATGTAAAAGATACAAAGTCATTATATCTAAGGTTCTTGACAATAACAGGAAAATGAAATATTCAGATAATCCGTAAATAACTTGTTTTACGGACGAGTTTCTGACGTTTTAATGTTCAACGTTTGGCTGAATCCTCATCTGTTCTCTACTGTTGATTAAATATATTATGGGATGTCCCAGAGAGGACAGAGAGTCAGTTTATTCAAAGGTCAGAAGGTCAAAGTGAGAAGTTTGTGAACCTCTGAAACAAAACAAGAGTAAATGATGAATGTCTGTTTGATGGTGCGTTCATGCACTTTCCAGTAACTTGTTATTTGGGACTCTGAGGGGAGGCAGTTGATTCTGAGCTCTGATGGTTCCTTCCAGAACAGACGTTGTCTCTTCGTGGTTCTGTGGATATTCTGGTGGTTTTCTCTTGTGGCCGCACGCTGCAACACCATCTGCGTGTTTATTTATTTATTCCCCTCATTCGTTCAAACAGAAAATTAACATTCAGATTTCATTCCATTCAGTTTTGTTTGTTTGTATTCTTTATTTTACTATGATGGCAACTTTTAGTCCTCCATAGGACCGGCTTATGTAACGTTCAGGGACACAAACGGTCCCCAGAGACCTCATCACCACCTCCCCGCTCCGAGTCAAGGCCTCAAGGCCTTTTTCTATTCAGGCCTTCATTCAGGTCTTACCTAAAGACCTGAATGAAGGCCTGAATGAGAGGCCTGACTTCAGGCCTTAAGACCCTCATGAAGGCCCCTCAGTCAGACCCTCATTCAGGCCCTCAGTCAGACCCTCAGTCAGACCCTCAGTCAGACCCTCAGTCAGACCCTCATTCAGGCCCTCAGTCAGACCCTCATTCAGGCCCCTCAGTCAGACCCTCATGAAGGCCCCTCAGTGAGACCCTCATTCAGGCCCCTCAGTCAGACCCTCATGAAGGCCCCTCAGTGAGACCCTCATTCAGGCCCCTCAGTCAGATTCTAATGAAGGCCCCTCATTCAGGCCCCTCAGTCAGATTCTAATGAAGGCCCCTCAGTCAGACCCTCATGAAGGCCCCTCATTCAGGCCCCTCAGTCAGATTCTAATGAAGGCCCCTCAGTCAGACCCTCATGAAGGCCCCTCATTCAGGCCCCTCAGTCAGATTCTAATGAAGGCCCCTCAGTGAGACCCTCATTCAGGCCCCTCAGTCAGATTCTAATGAAGGCCCCTCATTCAGGCCCCTCAGTCAGACCCTCATGAAGGCCCCTCATTCAGGCCCCTCAGTCAGATTCTAATGAAGGCCCCTCATTCAGGCCCCTCAGTCAGACCCTCATGAAGGCCCCTCATTCAGGCCTTAAGTAAGGCCCCTCATTCAGGCCCCTCATTCAGGCCTTAAGTAAGACCCTCATGAAGGCCCCTCATGAAGGCCCCTCAGTCAGGCCTTAAGTAAGACCCTCATGAAGGCCCCTCATTCAGGCCCCTCAGTCAGGCCTTAAGTAAGACCCTCATGAAGGCCCCTCATGAAGGCCCCTCATTCAGGCCTTAAGTAAGACCCTCATGAAGGCCCCTCATGAAGGCCCCTCATTCAGGCCCCTCAGTCAGGCCTTAAGTAAGAACCTCATGAAGGCCCCTCATGAAGGCCCCTCATTCAGGCCTTAAGTAAGACCCTCATGAAGGCCCCTCATGAAGGCCCCTCATTCAGGCCTTAAGTAAGACCCTCATGAAGGCCCCTCCTTCGGGCCCCTCAGTCAGACCCTCATTGGGGCCCCTAAGTAAGACCCTCATAAAGGCCCCTAATGAAGGCCCCTCAGTGGGGCCCCTCAGTCAGACCCTCACCAGGCCTCTCTCTGTTGTCTCCGTCTAGTCCCCCTCTCCTGTTGCTTTGGAGAAGAAGGAGATTTCAGTGAGTATTCACTGAGGAGGTTTTACACCTTTCCTCCTAAATAGTGTGTGTGTGTGTGTGTGTGTGTGTGTGTGTGTGTGTGTGTGTGTGTGTGTGTGTGTGTGTGTGTGTGTGTGTGTGTGTGTGTGTGTGTGTGTGTGTGTGTGTGTGTGTGTGTGTGTGTGTGTGTGTGTGTGTGTGTGTGTGTGTGTGTGTGTGTGTGTGTGTGTGTGTGTGTGTGTGTGTGTGTGTGTGTGTGTGTGTCAGTTTGTGGTTTAAATATTTAAAGCCCAGCGCTCCCTGAACATAACGTGTGCTTTGGCTCCGCCCCCTCCCCAGTCCCGTCTCCCAGTAAGCTGAGGACCCCGGTGACCCCGTCCCCGCTGGCCCTGAGGCAGCCGGTGAAGGCCACGTCTAACCCCGGCTCGGCCCCCTCCACGCCCACCCGCTCCCTGGCCCCCCCGCGCAGTGGTCTGCCCCGCCCCAGTGCTGCTGCTGGGGGGGGGGGGATCCCCCTGCCCCGCAGCAAGCTGGCGCAGCCCGTACGCAGGTACGTGAACGCACCGCCGCCACCAAGTCTGATCACCGGTGCATTCAGGGAGCGGGAAATCTAATACACTCCTTGGAAAATCATCTTTTATTTTATTTGATATCTATTTATTTATTTATATATATAAAATAAATATATATGTATTTTATTTTTTTATATGTATATATATATTTTTTTATATATATATTATTTTCTAGCTTACATTTTCATTATTAGTCTCATGTTTACCACATTTTCAGTTTAAATACATATTGTATTTTTTAGCAAAACCATTAAATGTGATGATAAACGAAAAGTTATTTAACATCTGTAATGTAGAATATGAGTGAGAACAGAACGTCGTCTCCTCATCCTCCTCCTCCTCCTCCTCAGAAGTCTTCCTGCTCCTCAGTCCTACAGCGGCGGTGCAGGAGAGAACTGGAGAGAAGGTTGCTACTGAGTGTGTCCAGCAGGGGGCGCTGCAGACCGAGCACCAACCAGGAGGCTTCACACTGCGACGGCACTTTATCTACCGGGAAACCTTTTACAGAGAGAGAGACTATGTCCCACACACATATATATATATAAAGAGAGAATCTGCATCTTTTTTAATAAAGTAGAGGAGTGTCCGCATGGCGTCAAAGAGGAAGACCTCCCACCGGTCCCTCCGGCCAAGAAGAAAATGCCAAAGAAACCAGCGCCGCCGCCAGAGGACACGCCTCTGGCCTCGGCTCCACGCATCTTCATCGTCCTGCTCCTCCTCCTCCTCAGGTCGGGATGCCTGCAGGTGCTTCTGTCTCTATGCTACAGGTGTGATCTCTATGATGATGATGATGGTGGTGACGAAGGTGAATTTGTCCCCGTAGATGTTGGCGAGTCGGTCGTTTTAAAGAAATCTTTCCTCTTGGTTCCAATCAGCCAGAATGTATGCACAATGTGTGTTTTTGTTTGTTTTGGGAAAGATTATTTATTCAAATTATTTAAATAAAAAATAAAAAGAATATTAGTGTCTAAACATCCATATCAGTATTTTAATTTTGAAGTTTTCAATCAACAAAACAAAAAAACTCAGTTTTGAACGCTGACTCCAAAGCCTCTTCCTATTGGTCGGTTTTAAACCATCACATTTAATCCCACATATCTCAGATTAAACTCAGATTTCATGTTTTATGAACAACGTGGAGCTGAAGCTGAACCAGTGCCTCCAGTTTAACGTTTACTGGTTTGTTTTATCATTTTGTGCCAATTTTCAGTTTTATTTCTTGTTGCCAATATAATTTCTGCTTTTGATTTTTAACTGAATCAATGCATTTATTATTATTATTATTGCTTTGAAAAAAGGAAAATGTTTAAACTGCGCCTTCATATTTATGTCTAAATATTCATCGTGTGAATGAAGCTATTTATTGATCGGTGCCTCGGACACGAACGTCTGCGCTAAGAAAGACAAACACACTTTTCGTGTGAGGTTTTTGTTATGGAATTTTTTTTTAATATCCACGACCATGACGTAGATTTCTCCTGATTGTAACGTCACGTTTCAAATAAAAGACGAGAAATGATTCTGTTGTTTCTGCTTCTCTTGATCCGCTGAAGATTTATGAGTCAGACGAGGAAATGAAGCCAAAGATTTAGACGCTCACGTCACCGTGTGCAGCAGCTTCCAGGGACGAGAGGTGATGAGAGGGTTAATGTGGGGAAGAATTCAGATTAATGCAAATCAAATTATGTTTAATTAATTAAACGTTCAGAAGAATTCAGATTTAATGTGCTGGATAATTCAGATTTATGCAAATTAAATGATCAATTACTTAGAAACCAATGTGATAATTTGTGGAAGACATTGCAAATTAATGACAATTAAACAGGAATAAAGTAAATGTATAAACATCCTAAAAGATTTATCAATGAATAAGAAATATATAAATAGTTTACTTATATAAAATATATGTAGTACTAAATGCATATTCAAAATGTAAATCTATATATATAATGTAAGAATATGCAAATACATCTTTTACATTTATATATTTATATATAATACTATAGTTGCATACATGTGTACATTTAAAAAAATGAAAATAAATATATTAAAAATATAAATTAAATATATGTATAATTTTAATTGCATTTAAATAAACATGCAAATATAAAACATATATATATAAAAGCATTCCTTTGGCCTCTGCTGTATTTACAGCTTCTCTTTCAGTGTCATAAAGCAGCTTTCAGGAGGAAGCTGACATCATGAATTCCGCTCACGCACGTTGTTGCATCCCGTACCGTGAGTCCCCCCCCCCACCCCCGCTTCTCCTCCCCCCTTCCCGCCCCCCATTGGCTCGCGCCGGGGGACTCGGGGTGTGTCTCCGGGGAGGGGCAGGAGGCAGATAGAAGTCTGAGTCATGGATGGGTCCCGTCCCGCCCCAGTGCCCTGAAGTCTTGTGACGTCAGACACTCAGACAGAGACCCCCCTCACCCCTCCCCCCCCCCCCCACACACACACACACACACACACACACACACACACACACACACAGATTTCGTGCGTAAAAAGCGGCACAAACAGAAACGTTCACTCTGCAGCGCCATTAAAGATCCTCTAAGCTATAAAAGTGTCTTCATGCAGCTTCTACATGCTGCTCTTCATCATCACACAGAGGAAGAGGAGAGGCTCTGTCGGCTGTTTTTATTCCCCAAATGGAAAACTGTAAATATGTCATAATTGGATTGATATTCTGGAGACCCTCTCTCCTTATTGCGGAGTGAAGGGGCAGCGATATTGATCCCCGCCCCCCTCTCTCTCTCTCTCTCTCTGTCTCTCTCTGTCTCTCTCTCTCTCTCTCTGTCTCTCTCTCTCTCTGTGCAAACTCCCCTCCCGCTGTGTGCGTCAGTCCGTGGCACCAGTCTGACCGTCGGTGCCATGGCACCATCACGTCCTCGCGCCGCGTCTTAGCCAGTGCGCCACTCGGGAGTCACTTTACGCGCGCGCCTCTCCTCTCCGGTTGCGCCATGGAGAACTCCAGCCTGTCGGGCTTCACGGACCTCATGTCGGGCACCGTGCAGCGCGCGGTGGATTACTTCCCACGGGGACCGGTGGCCGTGTTCCGTGAAGGCAGCGCGCTCGGCACCGGAGCCGAGCTGATGGCGGCGCCCCTCTGGAGCTCCTCCTCACGTGGTGCACGGTGCCTTCGTGGGACTCCTGCTCAGCCACGGGAGACCTCCTCGTGGGGCTCGTGCTGAGTGCACGGTGCTGGTGGGCTGGACACGGTGGTGCACGGTGGCGGTGATCGTGACCTCCTGTGGAGTGGACACGTGCGTGAGACCTCGTCGTGAGTGGACACGGTGGTGACCTCCTCTGGAGTGGACACGGTTCGCACCTCCTCGTGGAGTGGACACGGTGATCGTGACTCCTCCTCTGGAGTGGACACGGTGATCGTGACCCTCCTCGTGGAGTGGCGTGCGTGGGGTGAGTGGCTGGAGTGGACACGGTGATCGTGACTCCTCCTCGTGGAGTGGACACGGTGCTGAGTGGACACGGTGACCGTGACCTCCTCGTGGAGTGGACACGGTGATCCTGGAGTGGACACGGTGATCGTGACCTCCTGGAGTGTCCTCCTGTGGACACGGTGACGTGACCCTCCTCGTGGAGTGGACACGGTGACGTGACTCCTCCTCGTGGAGTGGACACGGTGATCGTGACTCCTCGTGGAGTGGACACGTGATCGTGACTCCTCCTCGTGGAGTGGACACGTGACGACCTCCTCATGGAGTGGACACGGTGATCGTGACTCCTCCTTGGAGTGGACACGGTGACCGTGACTCCTCCTCTTGGAGTGGACACGGTGATCGTGACGTGACTCCTCCTCTGGAGTGGACACGGTGATCGTGACTCCTCGTGGAGTGGACACGGTGACTCGACTCCTCGTGGAGTGGAGTGGACACGGTGACCGTGACTCCTCCTCGTGGAGTGGACACGGTGATAGTGGACACGGTGATCGTGACTCCTCCTCGTGGAGAGGACACGGTGGTCGTGACTCCTCCTCGTGGAGTGGACACGGTGACCGTGACTGACTCCTCCTCTTGGAGTGGACACGGTGATCGTGACTCCTCCTCGTGGAGTGGACACGGTGATCGTGACCTCCTCGTGGAGTGGACACGGTGACCGTGACACCTCCTCGTGGAGTGGACACGGTGATCGTGACTCCTCCTCGTGGAGTGGACACGGTGACCGTGACCCTCCTCGTGGAGTGGACACGGTGACTCCTCCTCGGAGTGGACACGGTGAGTGGACACGGTGACCGTGACTCCTCCTCTGGAGTGGACACGGTGATCGTGACGTGGACACGGTGCCGTGACACCTCCTCGTGGAGTGGACACGGTGACACGGTGACCGTGACTCCTCCTCGTGGAGTGGACACGGTGATCGTGACTGAGTGGACACGGTGATCGTGACCTCCTCGTGGGTGGACACGGTGATCGTGACACCTCCTCTGGAGTGGACACGGTGACGTGACACCTCCTCGTGGAGTGGACACGGTGATCGTGACTCCTCCTCGTGGAGTGGACACGGTGATCGTGGACACGGTGACCGTGACTCCTCCTCGTGAGTGGACACGTGACTCCTCCTCGTGGAGTGGACACGGTGATCGTGACCCTCGTGGAGTGGACACGGTGTGGAGTGGACACGGTGATCGTGACTCCTCCTCGTGGAGTGGACACGGTGATCGTGACTCCTCCTCGTGGAGTGGACACGGTGATCGTGACTCCTCCTCGGAGTGGACACGTGGACACGGTGACTCCTCGTGGAGTGGACACGGTGACCGTGACTCCTCCTCTTGGAGTGGACACGGTGATCGTGACCTCCTCGTGGAGTGGACACGGTGATCGTGACTCCTCCTGAGTGGACACGGTGATCGTGACCTCCTCTTGGAGTGGACACGGTGGTGATCGTGACTCCTCCTCGTGGAGTGGACACGGTGATCGTGACTCCTCGTGGAGTGGACACGGTGATCGTGACTCGTGGAGTGGACACGGTGATCGTGACTCCTCCTCTTGGAGTGGACACGCTGCTCGTGACTCTCCTCGTGGAGTGGACACGGTGCGTGACTGAGTGGACACGGTGATCGTGACTCCTCCTCGTGGGTGGACACGGTGATCGTGACACACCTCCTCTTGGAGTGGACACGGTGATCGTGACTCCTCCTCGTGGAGTGGACACGGTGATCGTGACTCCTCCTCGTGGAGTGGACACGGTGACCGTGACACCTCGTGGAGTGGACACGGTGACCGTGACTCCTCCTCGTGGAGTGGACACGGTGACGTGACTCCTCCTCGTGGAGTGGACACGGTGATCGAGTGGACACGGTGACCGTGACTCCTCCTCGTGGAGTGGACACGGTGACCGTGACTCCTCCTCTTGGAGTGGACACGGTGATCGTGACTCCTCCTCTTGGAGTGGACACGGTGATCGTGACTCCTCCTCGTGGAGTGGACACGGTGCTCGTGACACCTCCTTGGAGTGGACACGACGTGACACCTCCTTGGAGTGGACACGGTGATCGTGACTCCTCCTCTTGGAGTGGACACGGTGATCGTGACTCCTCCTCGAGTGGACACGGTGGAGTGGACACGGTGACCGTGACTCCTCCTCGTGGAGTGGACACGGTGATCGTGACTCCTCCTCGTGGAGTGGACACGGTGACCGTGACTCCTCCTCTTGGAGTGGACACGGTGATCGTGACTCCCTCGTGGAGTGGACACGGTGATCGTGACTCCTCCTCGTGGAGTGGACACGGTGACCGTGACACCTCCTCTTGGAGTGGACACGGTGATCGTGACTCCTCCTCGTGGAGTGGACACGGTGATCCTCTTGGAGTGGACACGGTGATCGTGACCTCCTCGTGGAGTGGACACGGTGATCGTGACTCCTCCTCGTGGAGTGGACACGGTGATCGTGACTCCTCCTCGTGGAGTGGACACGGTGATCGTGACTCCTCCTCGTGGAGTGGACACGGTGACCGTGACACCTCCTCTTGGAGTGGACACGGTGATCGTGACTCCTCCTCGTGGAGTGGACACGGTGATCGTGACTCCTCCTCTTGGAGTGGACACGGTGATCGTGACTCCTCCTCGTGGAGTGGACACGGTGACGTGACACCTCCTCTTGGAGTGGACACGGTGACCGTGACTCCTCCTCGTGGAGTGGACACGGTGCTCGTGACACCTCCTCGTGGAGTGGACACGGTGATCGTGACCTCGTGAGTGACACGGTGACGTGACTCCTCCTCGTGGAGTGGACACGGTGCTCGTGACTCCTCCTCATGGAGTGGACACGGTGATCGTGACTCCTCTTCGTGGAGTGGACACGGTGATCGTGACTCCTCCTCGTGGAGTGGACACGGTGACCGTGACACCTCCTCGTGGAGTGGACACGGTGATCGTGACTCCTCTTCGTGGAGTGGACACGGTGGTGGACACGGTGATCGTGACTCCTCCTCGTGGAGTGGACACGGTGCACCCTCGTGGAGTGGACACGGTGATCGTGACTCCTCCTCGTGGAGTGGACTGGAGTGGACACGGTGATCGTGACTCCTCCTCGTGGAGTGGACACGGTGATCGTGACACCTCCTCTTGGAGTGGACACGGTGATCGTGACTCCTCCTCTGGAGTGGACACGGTGATCGTGACCTCGTGGAGTGGACACGGTGATCGTGACTCCTCCTCATGGAGTGGACACGGTGATCGTGACTCCTCCTCGTGGAGTGGACACGGTGATCGTGACTCCTCCTCGTGGAGTGGACACGGTGACCGTGACTCCTCCTCGTGGAGTGGA
This sequence comes from Pseudoliparis swirei, assembly GCF_029220125.1. Taxonomy (NCBI): domain Eukaryota; kingdom Metazoa; phylum Chordata; class Actinopteri; order Perciformes; family Liparidae; genus Pseudoliparis; species Pseudoliparis swirei. The sequence continues at coordinate 26,657,510 of NC_079392.1, read as the reverse complement.
CACGGTGCTCGTGACCTCCTCGTGGAGTGGACACGGTGACACCGAGTGGACACGGTGATCGTGACTCCTCCTCGTGGAGTGGACACGGTGACCGTGACTCCTCCTCGTGGAGTGGACACGGTGACGTGACTCCTCCTCGTGGAGTGGACACGGTGATCGAGTGGACACGGTGACCGTGACTCCTCCTCGTGGAGTGGACACGGTGACGTGACTCCTCCTCGTGGAGTGGACACGGTGATCGTGACTCCTCCTCGTGGAGTGGACACGGTGATCGTGACTCCTCCTCTTGGAGTGGACACGGTGACCGTGACACCTCCTCGTGGAGTGGACACGGTGACCGTGACTCCTCCTCGTGGAGTGGACATGGTGATCGAGTGGACACGGTGACCGTGACTCCTCCTCGTGGAGTGGACACGGTGACCGTGACTCCTCCTCGTGGAGTGGACACGGTGACGTGACTCCTCCTCGTGGAGTGGACACGGTGGTTGAGTGGACACGGTGATCGTGACTCCTCCTCGTGGAGTGGACACGGTGATCGTGACTCCTCCTCGTGGAGTGGACACGGTGCTCGTGACACCTCCTCGTGGAGTGGACACGGTGGTTGAGTGGACACGGTGATCGTGACTCCTCCTCGTGGAGTGGACACGGTGACCGTGACTCCTCCTCTTGGAGTGGACACGGTGATCGTGACACCTCCTCGTGGAGTGGACACGGTGATCGTGACTCCTCCTCGTGGAGTGGACACGGTGACGTGACACCTCCTCTGGAGTGGACACGGTGATGACTCCTCCTCTGGAGTGGACACGGTGATCGTGACACCTCCTCGTGGAGTGGACACGGTGATCGTGACTCCTCCTCGTGGAGTGGACACGGTGACCGTGACACCTCCTCTTGGAGTGGACACGGTGACCGTGACACCTCCTCGTGGAGTGGACACGGTGACCGTGACTCCTCCTCTTGGAGTGGACACGGTGGTTGAGTGGACACGGTGATCGTGACTCCTCCTCGTGGAGTGGACACGGTGATCGTGACTCCTCCTCGTGGAGTGGACACGGTGATCGTGACTCCTCCTCTTGGAGTGGACACGGTGATCGTGACTCCTCCTCGTGGAGTGGACACGGTGATCGTGACTCCTCCTCGTGGAGTGGACACGGTGATCGTGACTCCTCCTCGTGGAGTGGACACGGTGATCGTGACTCCTCCTCGTGGAGTGGACACGGTGATCGAGTGGACACGGTGATCGTGACTCCTCTTCGTGGAGTGGACACGGTGATCGTGACTCCTCCTCTTGGAGTGGACACGGTGATCGTGACTCCTCCTCGTGGAGTGGACACGGTGATCGTGACTCCTCCTCGTGGAGTGGACACGGTGATCGTGACTCCTCCTCTTGGAGTGGACACGGTGATCGTGACTCCTCCTCGTGGAGTGGACACGGTGCTCGTGACTCCTCCTCGTGGAGTGGACACGGTGACGTGACTCCTCCTCTTGGAGTGGACACGGTGACCGTGACTCCTCCTCGTGGAGTGGACACGGTGACGTGACTCCTCCTCGTGGAGTGGACACGGTGATCGAGTGGACACGGTGACCGTGACTCCTCCTCGTGGAGTGGACACGGTGATCGTGACTCCTCCTCGTGGAGTGGACACGGTGCTCGTGACACCTCCTCGTGGAGTGGACACGGTGATCGTGACTCCTCCTCTTGGAGTGGACACGGTGATCGTGACTCCTCCTCGTGGAGTGGACACGGTGGTTGAGTGGACACGGTGATCGTGACTCCTCCTCTTGGAGTGGACACGGTGACCGTGACACCTCCTCTTGGAGTGGACACGGTGATCGTGACTCCTCCTCTTGGAGTGGACACGGTGATCGTGACTCCTCCTCGTGGAGTGGACACGGTGATCGTGACTCCTCCTCTTGGAGTGGACACGGTGACCGTGACACCTCCTCGTGGAGTGGACACGGTGACCGTGACTCCTCCTCGTGGAGTGGACACGGTGATCGTGACTCCTCCTCGTGGAGTGGACACGGTGATCGTGACTCCTCCTCGTGGAGTGGACACGGTGATCGTGACTCCTCCTCGTGGAGTGGACACGGTGACCGTGACCTCCTCGTGGAGTGGACACTGTGATCGTGACTCCTCCTCGTGGAGTGGACACGGTGACACCTCCTCGTGGAGTGGACACGGTGACCGTGACTCCTCCTCGTGGAGTGGACACGGTGCTCGTGACTCCTCCTCGTGGAGTGGACACGGTGACGTGACTCCTCCTCTTGGAGTGGACACGGTGACCGTGACTCCTCCTCGTGGAGTGGACACGGTGCTCGTGACACCTCCTCGTGGAGTGGACACGGTGATCGTGACTCCTCCTCGTGGAGTGGACACGGTGACCGTGACCTCCTCGTGGAGTGGACACGGTGATCGTGACTCCTCCTCTTGGAGTGGACACGGTGATCGTGACTCCTCCTCGTGGAGTGGACACGGTGATCGTGACTCCTCCTCGTGGAGTGGACACGGTGATCGTGACTCCTCCTCGTGGAGTGGACACGGTGCTCGTGACACCTCCTCGTGGAGTGGACACGGTGATCGTGACTCCTCCTCGTGGAGTGGACACGGTGATCGTGACTCCTCCTCGTGGAGTGGACACGGTGATCGTGACACCTCCTCGTGGAGTGGACACGGTGATCGTGACTCCTCCTCGTGGAGTGGACACGGTGACCGTGACACCTCCTCGTGGAGTGGACACGGTGATCGTGACTCCTCTTCGTGGAGTGGACACGGTGATCGTGACTCCTCCTGGAGTGGACACGGTGATCGTGACTCCTCCTCGTGGAGTGGACACGTGACCGTGGTGACTCCTCCTCTTGGAGTGGACACGGTGATCGTGACTCCTCTTCGTGGAGTGGACACGGTGATCGTGACACCTCCTCGTGGAGTGGACACGGTGACCGTGACTCCTCCTCTTGGAGTGGACACGGTGATCGTGACTCCTCCTCGTGGAGTGGACACGGTGCTCGTGACACCTCCTCGTGGAGTGGACACGGTGGACACGGTGATCGTGACTCCTCCTCGTGGAGTGGACACGGTGACCGTGACTCCTCCTCTTGGAGTGGACACGGTGATCGTGACTCCTCCTCGTGGAGTGGACACGGTGATCGTGACTCCTCCTCGTGGAGTGGACACGGTGACCGTGACACCTCCTCTTGGAGTGGACACGGTGATCGTGACTCCTCCTCGTGGAGTGGACACGGTGACCGTGACACCTCCTCGTGGAGTGGACACGGTGACCGTGACACCTCCTCGTGGAGTGGACACGGTGACCGTGACACCTCCTCTTGGAGTGGACACGGTGATCGTGACTCCTCCTCTTGGAGTGGACACGGTGATCGTGACTCCTCCTCGTGGAGTGGACACGGTGATCGTGACTCCTCCTCGTGGAGTGGACACGGTGATCGTGACACCTCCTCTTGGAGTGGACACGGTGATCGTGACTCCTCCTCGTGGAGTGGACACGGTGATCGTGACTCCTCCTCGTGGAGTGGACACGGTGCTCGTGACTCCTCCTCGTGGAGTGGACACGGTGACGTGACTCCTCCTCTTGGAGTGGACACGGTGACCGTGACTCCTCCTCGTGGAGTGGACACGGTGACGTGACTCCTGGAGTGGACACGGTGATCGTGACTCCTCCTCGTGGAGTGGACACGGTGATCGTGACTCCTCCTCGTGGAGTGGACACGTGGACACGGTGATCGTGACTCCTCCTCGTGGAGTGGACACGGTGATCGTGACTCCTCCTCGTGGAGTGGACACGGTGATCGAGTGGACACGGTGACCGTGACTCCTCTTCGTGGAGTGGACACGGTGATCGTGACTCCTCCTCTTGGAGTGGACACGGTGATCGTGACTCCTCCTCGTGGAGTGGACACGGTGATCGTGACTCCTCCTCGTGGAGTGGACACGGTGACCTCGCCGTGGAGTGGACACGGTGACGTGACTCCTCTTGGAGTGGACACGGTGATCGTGACTCCTCCTCGTGGAGTGGACACGGTGATCGTGACTCCTCCTCTTGGAGTGGACACGGTGACCGTGACTCCTCCTCGTGGAGTGGACACGGTGATCGTGACTCCTCCTCGTGGAGTGGACACGGTGATCGAGTGGACACGGTGACCGTGACACCTCCTCTTGGAGTGGACACGGTGACCGTGACTCCTCCTCGTGGAGTGGACACGGTGCTCGTGACACCTCCTCGTGGAGTGGACACGGTGATCGTGACTCCTCCTCGTGGAGTGGACACGGTGACCGTGACTCCTCCTCTTGGAGTGGACACGTGGACACGGTGATCGTGACTCCTCCTCGTGGAGTGGACACGGTGATCGTGACTCCTCCTCGTGGAGTGGACACGGTGATCGTGACTCCTCCTCTTGGAGTGGACACGGTGATCGTGACTCCTCCTCGTGGAGTGGACACGGTGATCGTGACTCCTCCTCGTGGAGTGGACACGGTGATCGTGACTCCTCCTCTTGGAGTGGACACGGTGATCGTGACTCCTCCTCGTGGAGTGGACACGGTGACCGTGACACCTCCTCGTGGAGTGGACACGGTGATCGTGACTCCTCCTCGTGGAGTGGACACGGTGATCGTGACACCTCCTCTTGGAGTGGACACGGTGATCGTGACTCCTCCTCGTGGAGTGGACACGGTGACGTGACTCCTCCTCGTGGAGTGGACACGGTGATCGTGACTCCTCCTCGTGGAGTGGACACGGTGACCGTGACACCTCCTCGTGGAGTGGACACGGTGACCGTGACACCTCCTCTTGGAGTGGACACGGTGATCGTGACTCCTCCTCTTGGAGTGGACACGGTGGTTGAGTGGACACGGTGATCGTGACTCCTCGTGGAGTGGACACGGTGATCGTGACTCCTCCTCGTGGAGTGGACACGGTGATCGTGACTCCTCCTCGTGGAGTGGACACGGTGATCGTGACCTCCTCGTGGAGTGGACACGGTGATCGTGACTCCTCCTCTGGAGTGGACACGGTGATCGTGACTCCTCCTCGTGGAGTGGACACGGTGATCGTGACTCCTCCTCTGGAGTGGACACGGTGATGAGTGGACACGGTGATCGTGACCTCCTCGTGGAGTGGACACGGTGATCGTGACTCCTCCTCTTGGAGTGGACACGGTGATCGTGACTCCTCCTCGTGGAGTGGACACGGTGCTCGTGACACCTCCTCGTGGAGTGGACACGGTGATCGTGACTCCTCCTCGTGGAGTGGACACGGTGATCGTGACTCCTCCTCGTGGAGTGGACACGGTGATCGTGACCTCCTCTTGGAGTGGACACGGTGATCGTGACTCCTCCTCGTGGAGTGGACACGGTGATCGTGACTCCTCCTCGTGGAGTGGACACGGTGATCGTGACTCCTCCTCTTGGAGTGGACACGGTGATCGTGACTCCTCCTCTGGAGTGGACACGGTGATCGTGACTCCTCCTCGTGGAGTGGACACGGTGCTCGTGACTCCTCCTCGTGGAGTGGACACGGTGACGTGACTCCTCCTCTTGGAGTGGACACGGTGACCGTGACTCCTCCTCTGGAGTGGACACGGTGACCGTGACTCCTCCTCGTGGAGTGGACACGGTGATCGTGACTCCTCCTCGTGGAGTGGACACGGTGATCGTGACTCCTCCTCGTGGAGTGGACACGGTGATCGTGACTCCTCCTCGTGGAGTGGACACGGTGATCGTGACCCTCCTCGTGGAGTGGACACGGTGATCCGTGACTCCTCCTCGTGGAGTGGACACGGTGACGTGTCTCCTCCTCTGGAGTGGACACGGTGATCGTGACTCCTCCTCGTGGAGTGGACACGGTGATCGTGACACCTCCTCGTGGAGTGGACACGGTGATCGTGACTCCTCTTCGTGGAGTGGACACGGTGATCGTGACTCCTCCTCGTGGAGTGGACACGGTGATCGTGACACCTCCTCTGGAGTGGACACGGTGATCGTGACTCCTCCTCTTGGAGTGGACACGGTGATCGTGACTCCTCCTCGTGGAGTGGACACGGTGATCGTGACTCCTCCTCGTGGAGTGGACACGGTGATCGTGACTCCTCCTCGTGGAGTGGACACGGTGACCGTGACTCCTCCTCATGGAGTGGACACGGTGATCGTGACTCCTCTTCGTGGAGTGGACACGGTGATCGTGACTCCTCCTCGTGGAGTGGACACGGTGATCGTGACTCCTCCTCCTCGTGGAGTGGACACGGTGATCGTGACACCTCCTCTTGGAGTGGACACGGTGATCGTGACCTCCTCGTGGAGTGGACACGGTGATCGTGACTCCTCCTCGTGGAGTGGACACGGTGATCGTGACTCCTCCTCGTGGAGTGGACACGGTGATCCCGAGTGGACACGGTGATCGTGACCTCCTCGTGGAGTGGACACGGTGATCGTGACTCCTCCTCGTGGAGTGGACACGGTGATCGTGACTCCTCCTCGTGGAGTGGACACGGTGATCGTGACTCCTCCTCTTGGAGTGGACACGGTGATCGTGACTCCTCCTCTTGGAGTGGACACGGTGATCGTGACTCCTCCTCGTGGAGTGGACACGGTGATCGTGACTCCTCCTCGTGGAGTGGACACGGTGATCGTGACTCCTCCTCATGGAGTGGACACGGTGATCGTGACTCCTCCTCGTGGAGTGGACACGGTGATCGTGACTCCTCCTCTTGGAGTGGACACGGTGACCGTGACACCTCCTCTTGGAGTGGACACGGTGATCGTGACTCCTCCTCGTGGAGTGGACACGGTGACCGTGACTCCTCCTCGTGGAGTGGACACGGTGCTCGTGACACCTCCTCGTGGAGTGGACACGGTGATCGTGACTCCTCCTCGTGGAGTGGACACGGTGATCGTGACCTCCTCGTGGAGTGGACACGGTGACCGTGACTCCTCCTCTTGGAGTGGACACGGTGATCGTGACTCCTCCTCGTGGAGTGGACACGGTGATCGTGACTCCTCCTCTTGGAGTGGACACGGTGATCGTGACCTCCTCTTGGAGTGGACACGGTGATCGTGACTCCTCCTCGTGGAGTGGACACGGTGATCGTGACTCCTCCTGTGGAGTGGACACGGTGATCGTGACTCCTCCTCGTGGAGTGGACACGGTGATCGTGACTCCTCCTCGTGGAGTGGACACGGTGATCGTGACTCCTCCTCGTGGAGTGGACACGGTGACGTGACACCTCCTCGTGGAGTGGACACGGTGACCGTGACACCTCCTCTTGGAGTGGACACGGTGATCGTGACTCCTCCTCGTGGAGTGGACACGGTGATCGTGACTCCTCCTCATGGAGTGGACACGGTGATCGTGACTCCTCCTCTTGGAGTGGACACGGTGATCGTGACTCCTCCTCGTGGAGTGGACACGGTGATCGTGACTCCTCCTCATGGAGTGGACACGGTGATCGTGACTCCTCCTCGTGGAGTGGACACGGTGATCGTGACTCCTCCTCGTGGAGTGGACACGGTGACCGTGACACCTCCTCGTGGAGTGGACACGGTGATCGTGACCCTCCTCTGGAGTGGACACGGTGACCGTGACACCTCCTCGTGGAGTGGACACGGTGATCGTGACTCCTCCTCTTGGAGTGGACACGGTGATCGTGACTCCTCCTCGTGGAGTGGACACGGTGATCGTGACTCCTCCTCGTGGAGTGGACACGGTGACGTGACTCCTCCTCTTGGAGTGGACACGGTGACCGTGACTCCTCCTCGTGGAGTGGACACGGTGACGTGACTCCTCCTCGTGGAGTGGACACGGTGATCGTGACTCCTCCTCGTGGAGTGGACACGGTGATCGTGACTCCTCCTCGTGGAGTGGACACGGTGGTTGAGTGGACACGGTGATCGTGACTCCTCCTCGTGGAGTGGACACGGTGATCGTGACTCCTCCTCTTGGAGTGGACACGGTGATCGAGTGGACACGGTGATCGTGACTCCTCTTCGTGGAGTGGACACGGTGATCGTGACTCCTCCTCTTGGAGTGGACACGGTGATCGAGTGGACACGGTGATCGTGACTCCTCCTCTTGGAGTGGACACGGTGATCGTGACTCCTCCTCGTGGAGTGGACACGGTGACCGTGACACCTCCTCGTGGAGTGGACACGGTGACCGTGACACCTCCTCTTGGAGTGGACACGGTGATCGTGACCTCCACTTGGAGTGGACACGGGGATGGTGACTCCGGCAGGTGGAGTGGACACGGTGATCGTGACTCCTCCTCGTGGAGTGGACACGGTGATCGTGACTCCTCCTCTTGGAGTGGACACGGTGATCGTGACTCCTCCTCGTGGAGTGGACACGGTGATCGTGACTCCTCCTCGTGGAGTGGACACGGTGGACACGGTGATCGTGACTCCTCCTCGTGGAGTGGACACGGTGACCGTGACTCCTCCTCGTGGAGTGGACACGGTGACGTGACTCCTCCTCGTGGAGTGGACACGGTGATCGTGACCCTCCTCTGGAGTGGACACGGTGATCGTGACTCCTCGTGGAGTGGACACGGTGATCGTGACTCCTCTTCGTGGAGTGGACACGGTGATCGTGACTCCTCCTCTTGGAGTGGACACGGTGATCGTGACTCCTCCTCGTGGAGTGGACACGGTGATCGAGTGGACACGGTGATCGTGACTCCTCCTCGTGGAGTGGACACGGTGATCGTGACTCCTCCTCGTGGAGTGGACACGGTGATCGAGTGGACACGGTGACCGTGACACCTCCTCTTGGAGTGGACACGGTGATCGTGACTCCTCCTCGTGGAGTGGACACGGTGATCGTGACTCCTCCTCTTGGAGTGGACACGGTGACCGTGACTCCTCCTCTTGGAGTGGACACGGTGATCGTGACTCCTCCTCGTGGAGTGGACACGGTGATCGTGACTCCTCCTCGTGGAGTGGACACGGTGATCGTGACTCCTCCTCGTGGAGTGGACACGGTGATCGTGACTCCTCCTCTTGGAGTGGACACGGTGATCGTGACTCCTCCTCGTGGAGTGGACACGGTGATCGTGACTCCTCCTCTTGGAGTGGACACGGTGATCGTGACTCCTCCTCGTGGAGTGGACACGGTGATCGTGACTCCTCCTCGTGGAGTGGACACGGTGACCGTGACACCTCCTCGTGGAGTGGACACGGTGACCGTGACACCTCCTCGTGGAGTGGACACGGTGACCGTGACACCTCCTCGTGGAGTGGACACGGTGATCGTGACTCCTCCTCATGTAGTGGACACGGTGATCGTGACTCCTCCTCGTGGAGTGGACACGGTGATCGTGACTCCTCTTCGTGGAGTGGACACGGTGATCGTGACACCTCCTCGTGGAGTGGACACGGTGATCGTGACTCCTCCTCATGGAGTGGACACGGTGATCGTGACTCCTCCTCGTGGAGTGGACACGGTGATCGTGACACCTCCTCGTGGAGTGGACACGGTGACCGTGACACCTCCTCTTGGAGTGGACACGGTGATCGTGACTCCTCCTCGTGGAGTGGACACGGTGATCGTGACTCCTCCTCGTGGAGTGGACACGGTGACCGTGACACCTCCTCGTGGAGTGGACACGGTGACCGTGACTCCTCCTCTTGGAGTGGACACGGTGATCGTGACTCCTCCTCGTGGAGTGGACACGGTGATCGTGACTCCTCCTCGTGGAGTGGACACGGTGATCGTGACTCCTCCTCGTGGAGTGGACACGGTGATCGTGACTCCTCCTCGTGGAGTGGACACGGTGACCGTGACTCCTCCTCTTGGAGTGGACACGGTGATCGTGACTCCTCCTCGTGGAGTGGACACGGTGATCGTGACTCCTCCTCTTGGAGTGGACACGGTGATCGTGACACCTCCTCGTGGAGTGGACACGGTGCTCGTGACACCTCCTCGTGGAGTGGACACGGTGATCGTGACTCCTCCTCGTGGAGTGGACACGGTGACGTGACTCCTCCTCGTGGAGTGGACACGGTGATCGTGACTCCTCCTCATGGAGTGGACACGGTGATCGTGACTCCTCCTCTTGGAGTGGACACGGTGATCGTGACTCCTCCTCGTGGAGTGGACACGGTGATCGTGACTCCTCCTCGTGGAGTGGACACGGTGACCGTGACACCTCCTCTTGGAGTGGACACGGTGATCGTGACTCCTCCTCGTGGAGTGGACACGGTGACCGTGACACCTCCTCGTGGAGTGGACACGGTGACCGTGACACCTCCTCGTGGAGTGGACACGGTGACCGTGACACCTCCTCTTGGAGTGGACACGGTGATCGTGACTCCTCCTCGTGGAGTGGACACGGTGATCGAGTGGACACGGTGACCGTGACACCTCCTCTTGGAGTGGACACGGTGATCGTGACTCCTCCTCGTGGAGTGGACACGGTGATCGTGACTCCTCCTCTTGGAGTGGACACGGTGACCGTGACACCTCCTCTTGGAGTGGACACGGTGACCGTGACACCTCCTCGTGGAGTGGACACGGTGACCGTGACTCCTCCTCGTGGAGTGGACACGGTGATCGTGACTCCTCCTCGTGGAGTGGACACGGTGACCGTGACTCCTCCTCTTGGAGTGGACACGGTGATCGTGACTCCTCCTCGTGGAGTGGACACGGTGACCGTGACTCCTCCTCGTGGAGTGGACACGGTGACGTGACTCCTCCTCTTGGAGTGGACACGGTGATCGTGACTCCTCCTCTTGGAGTGGACACGGTGCTCGTGACACCTCCTCGTGGAGTGGACACGGTGCTCGTGACACCTCCTCGTGGAGTGGACACGGTGGTTGAGTGGACACGGTGATCGTGACTCCTCCTCGTGGAGTGGACACGGTGACCGTGACTCCTCCTCTTGGAGTGGACACGGTGATCGTGACTCCTCCTCGTGGAGTGGACACGGTGATCGTGACTCCTCGTGGAGTGGACACGGTGATCGTGACTCCTCCTCTTGGAGTGGACACGGTGATCGTGACTCCTCCTCGTGGAGTGGACACGGTGACCGTGACACCTCCTCTTGGAGTGGACACGGTGATCGTGACTCCTCCTCGTGGAGTGGACACGGTGACCGTGACACCTCCTCGTGGAGTGGACACGGTGACCGTGACACCTCCTCGTGGAGTGGACACGGTGACCGTGACACCTCCTCTTGGAGTGGACACGGTGATCGTGACTCCTCCTCTTGGAGTGGACACGGTGGTTGAGTGGACACGGTGATCGTGACTCCTCCTCGTGGAGTGGACACGGTGATCGTGACTCCTCCTCTTGGAGTGGACACGGTGATCGTGACTCCTCCTCGTGGAGTGGACACGGTGATCGTGACTCCTCCTCATGGAGTGGACACGGTGATCGTGACTCCTCCTCGTGGAGTGGACACGGTGATCGTGACTCCTCCTCGTGGAGTGGACACGGTGACCGTGACACCTCCTCTTGGAGTGGACATGGTGATCGTGACTCCTCCTCTTGGAGTGGACACGGTGGTTGAGTGGACACGGTGATCGTGACTCCTCCTCGTGGAGTGGACACGGTGATCGTGACTCCTCCTCTTGGAGTGGACACGGTGACCGTGACACCTCCTCTTGGAGTGGACACGGTGACCGTGACACCTCCTCGTGGAGTGGACACGGTGATCGTGACTCCTCCTCTTGGAGTGGACACGGTGACCGTGACACCTCCTCGTGGAGTGGACACGGTGACCGTGACTCCTCCTCGTGGAGTGGACACGGTGATCGTGACTCCTCCTCGTGGAGTGGACACGGTGACCGTGACTCCTCCTCTTGGAGTGGACACGGTGATCGTGACTCCTCCTCTTGGAGTGGACACGGTGATCGTGACTCCTCCTCGTGGAGTGGACACGGTGATCGTGACTTGAGTGGACACGGTGACCGTGACTCCTCCTCTTGGAGTGGACACGGTGATCGTGACTCCTCCTCTTGGAGTGGACACGGTGACCGTGACTCCTCCTCTTGGAGTGGACACGGTGATCGTGACTCCTCCTCGTGGAGTGGACACGGTGATCGTGACTCCTCCTCTTGGAGTGGACACGGTGATCGTGACTCCTCCTCGTGGAATGGACACGGTGCCAAAGCACAAGGTTGATCTGCGTTCTGCGCGTAATCTCCAGCGAATTACGCACCGGAGTAATGGGCACTTTGGCTCAACTTTACGCACGACTTCCCGTTCCCAGCCCTCTGCACCGTGACGTCACGGTGACCACGGTGACCACGCAGCTCACGCACGCCTCTGCTCTCCCTCCTCAGCGTCGTGATGACCATCTCGTCCACGCTGCTCGCGCTCGTGCTGATGCCGCTGTGCCTGTGGATCTACAGCCGCGCGTGGATCAACACGCCGGTGGTCGACCTGATGCCGTTCGGCGCCATCATCCTCACGCTGGGCAGCACCCTCATCCCCATCGGGCTCGGGGTCGTGCTGAGGTACCGCAGCGCGCGCGTGGCCGACCTCGTGTTGAAGGTGAGAGAAGAGAAGTCTCTCAAAGTCACTTTTACATCTAATGAGACAAATTATTACATTCATTCTTTTGATGTTCATGGAGCGCCGCGCGGGGACTTTGGGTTAACAGCGCACTGCGTCATTTCCCCGTCATAAGTGGAGCAGGGTGCTGGCTGCAGGAACAGTGACGTCAGAGGCGCCGTGTCCGGAAGAGCTCCTCCCCCCCCCCCTCTGTTTGATAAAAGCCACACCTGGCGGGGCCGCGTCACCATGGTTACGACACGGTGACGTCAGGCAGCAGTGAGGCCTTCATCCAGACTCCATCCTGTATTTTTATTATATTCACATCTTATTGTCACGTCCAACAGGATGACGTCATAAAGATGTAATATGTGTATTCAGCAGGCCCTCTTGTGCCCCCAGGTGTCCCTGTGGTCTCTGCTCGTCCCCAGGTGTCCTCATGTGTCCCCAGGTGTCCCTGTGGTCTCTGCTCGTCCCCCGGTGTCCCCAGGTGTCCTCATGTGTCCCCCGGTGTCCTCACGTGTCCCCAGGTGTCCTCATGTGTCCCCCGGTGTCCTCACGTGTCCCCAGGTGTCCTCATGTGTCCCCCGGTGTCCTCACGTGTCCCCAGGTGTCCTCATGTGTCCCCCGGTGTCCTCACGTGTCCCCAGGTGTCCTCACGTGTTCCCAGGTGTCCCTCTTGTGTCCCTGTGGTCTCTGCTCGTCCCCCAGGTGTCCTCACGTGTTCCCAGGTGTCCCTCTTGTGTCCCCAGGTGTCCTCATGTGTCCCTCTTGTGTCCCCCAGGTGTCCCCAGGTGTCCTCATGTGTCCCTGTGGTCTCTGCTCATCCCCCAGGTGTCCTCTTGTGTCCCCAGGTGTCCTCATGTGTCCTCTTGTGTCCCCAGGTGTCCTCATGTGTCCCCAGGTGTCCCTCTTGTGTCCCCAGGTGTCCTCATGTGTCCCCAGGTGTCCTCTTGTGTCCCTCATGTGTCCCTCTTGTGTCCTCATGTGTCCCTCTTGTGTCCCCAGGTGTCCCCAGGTGTCCTCATGTGTCCCCAGGTGTCCTCTTGTGTCCCTCATGTGTCCCCCAGGTGTCCCTCTTGTGTCCCCCAGGTGTCCTCGTGTCCCCAGGTGTCCTCATGTGTCCCTCTTGTGTCCCCAGGTGTCCTCATGTGTCCCCCAGGTGTCCTCATGTGTCCCTCTTGTGTCCCCCAGGTGTCCCCAGGTGTCCTCATGTGTCCCTGTGGTCTCTGCTCGTCCCCCAGGTGTCCTCACGTGTCCCTGTGGTCTCTGCTCGTCCCCCAGGTGTCCTCATGTGTCCCTGTGGTCTCTGCTCGTCCCCCAGGTGTCCTCACGTGTCCCTCTTGTGTCCCCAGGTGTCCCTGTGGTCTCTGCTGGTCCCCCAGGTGTCCTCACGTGTCCCTCTTGTCCCCAGGTGTCCTCTTGTGTCCTCACATGTCCCTCTTGTGTCCCCAGGTGTCCTCATGTGTCCCTGTGGTCTCTGCTCGTCCCCCAGGTGTCCTCACGTGTCCCTCTTGTGTCCCCAGGTGTCCCTGTGGTCTCTGCTGGTCCCCCAGGTGTCCTCACGTGTCCCTCTTGTCCCCAGGTGTCCTCTTGTGTCCTCACATGTCCCTCTTGTGTCCCCAGGTGTCCTCACGTGTCCCCAGGTGTCCTCATGTGTCCCTGTGGTCTCTGCTCGTCCCCCAGGTGTCCTCACGTGTCCCTCTTGTGTCCCCAGGTGTCCCTGTGGTCTCTGCTGGTCACCCTGGTGCTGCTCTTCGTGCTGACCGGCGTGATGCTCGGCCCGGAGCTGCTGGCCACCATCCCGCCGTCCGTGTACGCCGTGGCGGTCCTGATGCCGCTGTGCGGCTACGGCGCCGGCTACGGGCTCGCCGCGCTCTTCGAGCTGCCGCCCAGCAGCCGGCGCTCCGTCTCCTTGGAGACGGGCTGCCAGAACGTGCAGCTGTGCACCGCCATCCTGAAGCTGGCGTTCCCGCCGCAGCTGATGGGCGCCATGTACATGTTCCCGTTGCTGTACGCCCTGTTCCAGGCGGTCGAGGCCGGCGCCTTCATCCTGGCCTACCGGATGTACGGGCAGCCGGACCCCCCGCGGGGGGGCGGCGGCGAGGACTCGGGCATCACGTACCAGAGGTTCCAGGACGACGGGGAACCGGACTCCTTTCTGGGCGTGGCGACGGCGAGCGTCACGCTGGAGCCTTGCCCCTCCCACCCCACGCCGGTCTGACGGGTCTGTTCCTCCACAAAGAATCACTGGAATGTGTTTATTAAGTTATTAAACACAACAAAAAGTCTAAGAGACGTTGCTTCATTTGTTTTGTCATGAAAAAAAGCATTAAAAAACAATTAAGGACTTTAAAATATTTGGATTACTGTTTATTGTTTATATCACTTTTTAATTATTATTTGTACTACTTTTTATTTGTATCACTTGTTTTTTTATTTTTTTTATTACTGTTTATTATTTATTTTGTTTTTGAATAATTATTTTACTGTTTATTGTATATATCACTTCTTTTTTTAATTATTATTTTTATTGTTTATATTACTTCTTTTAAAATATTTTTTAGAACTGATTATTATTTATATCACTTGTTTTTTAATTATTATTTTTAATTACTGTTTATTGTTTAAATCACTTGTTTTTTAATTATTTGTTTATCTGTTTATTGTTTAAATAACTTGTTTTATTATTATTATTTATTTTCCTATTTCTTTGCTGGTGTCATCCTGTACAACCCCACTGCCAACTAATAAAGGATTATTTCATCTTCAGAAATATTATATATATATACATATATTTATATGTATATACACATTTATATAATATTTATACATGTCGATGATTCGATGAGTTGCTCATCAGATGTGTAACTCTGAGTTTGTCAAACATATTTAGTTTGTCTCATTTGTTGGAAAAAAAGACTAAAACATTTATTTTTTCGCAGGAAATAAATATTCCTGAATAATCACTCAAAATCAATGTAGAGTTTATCAATAAGTTAATACATAAGTTTATTGATTTGTTGGCAGTTATTTAGCATGAAGAGAAAAAAAGCATGAAACGTTTTTAAATCACAAGAATCATTAAATCACAAGTTTATATTCCTGTGAAGCGGAAACACAAAATGTACATTACGTGTATATTATAAACTATGTATTATAAACTATGAATTATAAACTATGTATTATAAACTATGAATTATAAACTATGAATTAAAAATGATGTTATATGTGCACAAAATAAAAATGACAGAAAGTAAAACCTGCATTCCTTCTTGATATACTTCTTCTTCTACCTCTTATTTTATTATATATATATTAATGGAACGTGTATGTGTATATATATATTATAGGGAACCGTTAAGTTGAGTGTGACCTCCTATCTCCTCCATCAGATCCTCCATATTTTAATGTGAACATTTTTCTTCCTCTCTTCATTTAAATGTCCCATAACCATTTATATTTAAAGTTATTACTTTTGTGCTTCCTCTTTCTTATTGACTTGTGAACAGTGATTTTATTATTTAAATCCTTTATTATTATTATTATTATTATTATTATTATCAATAAGTAGATTCCAGGATGAGCCGATAGCATCAAACACATCAAACTGTTAACCACATAAATAAAGTTTTAACATCCGCTCTTATTTAACTCTTCTGGTCCGTGTATGACGTCACTCACACACCTGAGTCTAATTGGGCCTAATGGAAGTTGCCCAATCCATTTAAATGGCGGCCCCGCAGCTCGCGGCGGTTGAACAAACATGGCGACGTACGGCGACGAGCCGGTCGACGGTTACTTCTACTCCTCCTACGGGCCCTACGCGGCCCGGTACCCGCGCGCCAAGGACGCGGCGGCGGGCTGGAAGTACAAGAGCTACCTGTCCCGCTGCGGCGACGCCGCGGACGCGTTCAACAACCAGCAGCGCGCGCAGCTCAAGTCCATCTTGTCTCAGATCAACCCCAAACTCACGCCGCGGCTCCGGAAGGCGAACACCAAGGACGTGGCGGTGCAGGTGAACCCGCGGAGGGACGCGCAGGTGCAGTGCTCCCTCGGCCCGCGCACGCTGCTGGCCTGGAAGCGGGACTCCGGGCGCAGGAGGCGGCAGGAGCCCGCCGCGACGCTCGGCGGAGGCGTCAGCCCCAAGGCGGCGGCAGGGGTGCGGTACCCGCGAAACCTCGCGGTGTATTCACCCATCGCCTACAGGAGCGTCACCTCCTTCCTGGTCGAGGAAAACGAAAACAACACCGACGAAAACAACAACAGCAACCCCAACAGTAAGGAGGCCTCGTGCGGTGACGCGCAGGCCGGAGAGCCGCCCGCTGACCCGCCGGACGCCGCGGTGAGACGCGCCGGGAAGAGGCGCGGAGGCGACCGGGCCGCTGAGGACGGAAAGACCGCGAAACCCCAGGAGCAGCGCGAGGACCCCGAAAGTAAGCGCGAGGAGGCCGAAGAGCTGCTGCTCGCGGCGGACGGGTCAAAGGGCAAGGCGCGCGTGCGGTTCCAGGTGAGTTTAGTCACGTGATTGTAGAGAAGAAGAAATACATGTAGAAACTGAAGAAATCTACTTGTATAATCTAGAGAAACGAGGAAGAAGACATAATTAAAACCATAACATATTCATTGTTACTTGGTGTTCATACCTGTGAACGACTTTATATATAAATACACTTTAAATCCAGACATCCAGTGAATTTTGGGTTGACTATTTTATTAAAATCTACTAAACTGTTTTTAAATAATATAAACGTTGTTCTTTTATTGGCTCAGTTCCTGGAGCAGAAGTATGGCTACTACCACTGCAGAGAGTGCAACCTGCGATGGGAGAGCGCCTACGTGTGGTGCGTTCAGGGAACCAACAAGGTGAGCCGCGCGCCTTGAGTCCTGACCACGTGACTGCGGTCCTGTAACTTCTCTTGTGTTTCAGGTTTACTTCAAACAGTTCTGTAGAAAATGCCAAAAGGACTTCAACCCGTACCGCGTGGAGGACATCACGTGTCACGTAAGCTCCGCCCTCCTCCCCCCCCCCCCCGAGGTTCCCCACTAAACAGTCTCTCTCTTCCAGACGTGCAACAAAGCGCGCTGCTCCTGCGCGGTGACGCAGCGGCACGTGGACCCCAAGCGGCCGCACCGACAGGACCTGTGCGGCCGCTGCCGCGGCAAGCGGCTCTCCTGCGAGAGCACCTTCAGCTTCAAGTACATCATCTAGTGCGCATGCGCGCGGCTCCAACACCACGAACAAAAAACCTAAATATTTGAAAACTTTATTTGATTCCTGTTTTGTGTTGATGAAATTAAGCACCACCCCTTTTTTGCAATGTAATAAATGTACTTTGCACTCGGCACTGAAGCGTTCTTTATATCTGGAATACATAATCAATAAGTGGTAATAAACTACACGGTAGTTTAAGGGTTTAAAGCAGTTGTTTGGGGACATGCTTTAAAACTGGTTACCATAGTAACCTCATGCCATGTTTGATGGAAAAATACAAAATATGGTTTAAGATACACATTTAAAGGCGTCCAATATTGAAAACCATCATTTAGATGTTTGAAACCAGAAGAAATTCAACTTGTGATATAAACTGGAGGTCATATTGGTGCTATGTTAAACCTTCAATAACTGGACAGGTGTACCAACTGAACTGGAAGGTGCACACTGAGGATGAAATGCAGCTGGTTTCACTCTAAAAAAAAAAAAGACTGAGACGAAGCTCGTATTAGTTTTTATTCATCCAGAGAAGGAAACAAAGAACTTTAATGCACCTCTACATTAAATGGCTTCCAGGTAAATAATATTCATTAAATAATTAAGAACAGCATTCAAAATGTACCCGACAAGCAGGGGAACAAACAGAGGAATGAGTACAGTGACGAGGCAACTCGGCGGCGACATTCAATAGAAATAAAAATGGGGGCGCTGCTATGCAACGGGATTAAAAAACAAAAAGAGCGAGAGCGTCACAGTGGAGGAGAAGAAGGGAATGCATATGTGATCCAAAGAAAACCCCAAAACCACGAGGCCTCTGGGAACGCTCGGATGACGAAGGTGGAGCTTAAAGACTTTTGGCTTTACAGACGTCCCCATGAACAGTGCATCGGGGGGGGGGGCTTCACACGATACATGTTCTAAAATATATACAGAGTAAAATAAGTTATGTTCCGTAAGTCTATACGTGTGTGTGTCGCTAAAGGCAGCTACTTATTTGGTTAGAGTGAGTTGTTTGCGCGTGAGACCTGTTGTCGTCCTCGAAGCAGATCATAAACAGATATATATATTTCTCTTGTTACACTCCCTGATGAAGCGGCGTGTGGCTCAGGGGGGTCTGCCAAACGTCGTCGCACACGACTGGATGTTAGCTCGAATAAAAATCCTGTGATGAGGCGTGTGGCTCAAGGCTCGTGAAAAACGTCCTCTCATTTACCTCGGATGTTAGCTCGAATAAAAAATACATTTCTCCAAAAAATATTCTTGCAGTGTTTTTTTTTCTTCTTTCAAGCTTCTTTTGAAAAAACAAAAACAAAACAAAGTTCCTGGATCCGTTTCACATGCTTCTGTTGCATCATCCGGACCCCCCCCCCCCCTCACGAGGTCGCTGTGATGGACCAATCAGGTTCGATCCAGCAAGAAATAAAAATAAAATAAAGTCCTCGCCGCTGCGTCCGCTTGTTGTTTCCCGGGTGACGACACCAACTTATTGCAACGGGATTCTGCTCGTTCGGCTCGGCCCGGGAACACGAGGTGGGCTTAAAGCATTCATACGCGTAGCAATAATATATGAAGGGTCTCGTCCCACTCGTCCGTGAGCCCTTACGGTGGAGCCCCTCGCTGAGGGGGGTGCTACTAGTCCGGTCCGGTGCAGAACCAGAACCGGTGGCTCTCACAGTCCGGTGCTGACCGTGGTGGTGAGGGGGGGGCGGGCCTGGGCCCGACCCAGAGCCTCTCGGATCTGCAGGTTGAGCTCCGTGAGGCGGGCGGCGGCCTGCGACGGGTCCCCGCCGCGGCCCACCACGGCCAGGCAGCCGGGCTGGCCCAGCGTCTGGTGCCGGAAGTAAACGTGCAGCAGCGTCTGGACCGCGTCGTCGGCCTCGCTGCCGAAGATGTCGTTGGGCCACAGAGACCTGGGGGGGGGGGGTTATAGGGTTGACTTGAGTAACCTCACGGTCATGTGACACACAGAAGGGTCTCGGTGGACTAATCAGGGCGTTTAGTTTTTAGCTGCTTGAGAAACAGGAAGTGATAAAAATCTTATAAAACATTTAATACTTAATTAATAACAGATTACAGAATAACTTCTGTCATTTGCAGCAGGGCCAAGAAGTACAAAATAAATTATACTAAAATTTAAATGAAAAACAAAATGATATATATATAAAAAAATTGTGTTTGTTTTTTAAATAAAATAAAAATTAATAAAGGACAAAACAATAAATAAAATACTAAAATAAAAATGAAAGACACATTTTAAATGAATAAAATCTTTCTTTTTTTCTTCTAAATTACAGGAGTCCATCTCACCTGAAGACCTTGACCTGTGTGAGTGCGGCGCCGAAGTCTCTGGCCCTCAGCGTTTCGAGGAGGGCCTGGATGGCGGTCTCCGTGTCGGTCGGGGGGGAGTCCGACATGCACACGTCCTCCTGGCCGCCGTTTCCCGCCTCGGCCTCCTTCAGACAGCCCTCGAGGACGCTGAGCTCCTCGGACATGTTGGTCACCTGAGGAACAAGCAGACGTTCATCTCCCTGCAGAATGAACCTCGAGGATGATGATCTGATTTCATGAGGCTCGAATTGAATTAGACGGAGAGGCAGAGATCGATCTTAAAGGGACAGTGACGCTCTTTGAGCTCCTCCTACGCAGCTTCGGGTCCCCGGTGACGGTCTCACCTGGGCCTCCCTCTTGATGGAGTCCACCCTGCTGATGAGCTTGCTGTAGGCCTGGAACAGCAGCAGCAGCTGGAAGTGCAGCTTGTAGAGCCGGCGGCACAACTCCAGCTCCTGGAGACGGAAACACAGCAGAGCTCAACACCACTGAGGGAGGGGGGGGTTAGAGGGGGATGGAAGGGTTAACCTGTAAGGGGGGCGTGGGGAGGCTAAGGTTAGTCACGAGGTCTCAATCAGAGAACTATATGCGGACGACTAGACCTGACCCAGGAGAACATGGAGGGTCTGTGTGGGGGTCTTAACATGGAGGGTCCTGTGTGGGGGTCTTAACATGGAGGGTCCTGTGTGAGGGTCTTAACATGGAGGGTCTGTGTGGGGGTCTTAACATGGAGGGTCTGTGTGGGGGTCTTAACATGGAGGGTCCTGTGTGGGGGTCTTATCATGGAGGGTCTGTGTGGGGGTCTTAACATGGAGGGTCCTGTGTGAGGGTCTTAACATGGAGGGTCTGTGTGGGGGTCTTAACATGGAGGGTCTGTGTGGGGGTCTTAACATGGAGGGTCCTGTGTGGGGGTCTTATCATGGAGGGTCTGTGTGGGGGTCTTATCATGGAGGGTCCTGTGTGGGGGTCTTATCATGGAGGGTCCTGTGTGGGTCTATCATGGAGGGTCCTGTGGGGTCTTAACATGGAGGGTCCTGTGGGGGTCTTATCATGGAGGGTCTGTGTGGGGGTCTTATCATGGAGGGTCCTGTGTGGGGGTCTTATCATGGAGGGTCCTGTGTGGGGGTCTTATCATGGAGGGTCTGTGTGGGGGTCTTATCATGGAGGGTCTGTGTGGGGGTCTTATCATGGAGGGTCCTGTGTGGGGGTCTTAACATGGAGGGTCCTGTGTGGGGGTCTTATCATGGAGGGTCCTGTGTGGGGGTCTTATCATGGAGGGTCTGTGTGGGGGTCTTAACATGGAGGGTCCTGTGTGGGGGTCTTATCATGGAGGGTCTGTGTGGGGGTCTTAACATGGAGGGTCCTGTGTGGGGGTCTTAACATGGAGGGTCCTGTGTGGGGGTCTTAACATGGAGGGTCCTGTGTGGGGGTCTTAACATGGAGGGTCCTGTGTGGGGGTCTTATCATGGAGGGTCTGTGTGGGGGTCTTAACATGGAGGGTCCTGTGTGGGGGTCTTAACATGGAGGGTCCTGTGTGGGGGTCTTAACATGGAGGGTCCTGTGTGGGGGTCTTAACATGGAGGGTCCTGTGTAGGGGTCTTAACATGGAGGGTCCTGTGTGGGGGTCTTAACATGGAGGGTCAGAGTTCCTCACAGTAACTTTAATTACATCGTCTGAAACCACCAGGAACTCTAGACACCGCTCACACATCCTGATCATTATTGATTATTGTTATTAAGCGACAGAAGAGAAAAAGCACATAGAGGTGAGCTCTGATTGGACGAGCTGGATCACATGACCGATGGAGGCAGAGACAGAGGGGGAGGGGGGGGGGTCTGTGCAGGTATGTAGAGACAGGTGAGGGGTCAGTGTTTCATCCGGATGTCATGATGATGATTAAGAGTCTATAAGAGGAGAACCACTTACTGCTAGATTTTCCATTTGCTAAGCAAGAAGGAGAGCAGGTCACACACACACACACACACAACAACAACAACAACAACAACAAACAGAAGGAGAGAAAGATCAAGAATTAGTGGCTTTGACATGGCAGCTGAGACACAGAGGAGCCGGTCCATCACCGCCACCTCGTACAGGTGACGGGAAAACCTTCATTTTAAAGGACTGAGTAACAGCAAGCGTGATGGGGGGGGGGGGAGCATTGTCTGAACACAGACTAATTTGTACATCTGTATATTTATATATATATAAAATATATATTATAATATATATCAAAATATACAAATATGTATATTTATTTATATATATGTTTGTTTCTATATATGTATTTATAAATATATAAAAATAAATAAATATATGTATATTTATAAATATATATATTTATGTTTTTATATACATATATTCATGGTTATATATAAATATATATATGGATGAATATATAAATAAACATATATATTTAAATGTATTTATTTTTATTATATATTTATACACATTTATAATATATTTATATATGTATAAATACATATATATATAATCACATAAATATATATATAATCACACATATATATATATATATACATAAATATATATTTGTCTACATGCACATTGTAAGTAACTTTTTCTTTAAAGTCGAACACTTTTCGTTCCTTTTTGTAGGAAAAATCATCTAAAAAATCAGTTTGACCAACTGTGAACACTCTCCTCGTGTTGGACTGACGGGAGCAAGGAAACGAGGAGTCAAGGACACACAACTTCCCTGCGTCCTTCATGCCACGTGCAGACAGCGTTGTTAGTGCTGAACAGACAGGAACCGACCTGAAGCTAACCGCTAACTAGCCTACAAGGAGCCAATGGAGTCTCTCGTGTCACTGCTTTAAACAGGGTTTCCAATGGAGCCGTTTGATTGGCTGTTCTCCTTTGACGGCGTTCTGAAGCCACCGAGCAGCTGCAGAGAGTCGGGGAGGAGGGCCTCACCTGAGCCTGAGTGTCGGGCTGCTGGCTGCCATCTTTGTCCCCGAAGGTCTTCCTGCAGTTCTCCAGCCACTGAAGGGAGTGGGGGGAGGAGGGGGGGGGAAACAAACATCAGGACGGAGGCAGAGGAAGATCTTCTCCGTTTCCTCCTCTACATCAGTGTTTAGGGAGATTGAATCAGAGTCCTCAGCCCATTAAAGGAGGTCTGGTCCCTGCAGGAGGCTCGTCTCATCCAATTACCCCCCCCTCCTCGCTCTCTCTCTCTCCTCCCCCTCCTGCATCCCAGAACTCTCTGCAATATCATCTCCCCCTCCTCCCTCCCTCTCCTCATAACTGATTTAAGAGCGCTGAGGTTATTTTTATCCCTTCAGCACGATGTCACCGGGCTTGTCAGCTGTTTGTCTCCATGTAAGAGGGATCGCATGCACGCACACGCACACACACACACACACACACACACACACACACACACACACACACACACACACACACACACACACACACACACACTGCACTTACGAGCTCCGCCGCCTCCCTCTTGGCGTTGTAGGTGTCCAGGTGTTCCTGCAGCTCCAGCACACTAAACTTCAGAGTCTCCAACAGTCCACAAGAGACCAGCTACAGACGAGACGGGACACACACATTAACGACACACGCGGCACTGACGGACCAATGGGACACGCACACACTCGGGGTGCGTGTGTCGAGTCGCCCGCGCGCCGCGGCCTCACCGTCTCGGCGTCCAGCAGCACGGTGGGGCAGCGCGAGCGCGAGGTCATGACCTCCAGCGAGCTGAGGAACTGGTTGCCCATTCGCTGGAGCCGGTCGCCAAGGAAACGGACGGAGGCGTGAGTGACGGCGCCGAACTTCCTCTGGATGCTCTGGAGGAAGAGCGAAGACGTGGAATAAACGACGGATTTATACGAGTCAACAGGAGGGGGGGAGGGGGGTGGGGTACCTGGAAGAGCCTGGAGAACACGTGGAAGGTGAACACGGCGGAGGAGCCGTCGGTGTCCGACAGCA